>NW_028172943.1:0-19000 GCF_963971535.1 Notolepis coatsorum | reverse complement strand
AAAACCTGATATTCGGGCAGCTACGTAGGGGAGCATGTCTATGTTCCCCGGGTCCTATGTTCCCCGGGTCCTATGTTCCCCGGGTTCTATGTTCCCCGCTTTGATTCAAGTTCAAGTTCAAGTTCTTTAATAGTTGTCATACAGAAGTACAGAATACTTTCATACAAAATGCTTCTTACTGTTACGCTCCAGAGACTGTGCTAGACAAGATAGTATCAAATAACATAATAACATAATATAGCATGAATTTAGAAGAAGAAAATGAGGTCACAGTGTTCGGTATAGACATATGTACAATGTTCTGAGTTACCATATAATATACAATACACAATACTATGCAGTGTACTAATGTACAGTACTATCTAGTGCAAAGCAGAAATGGGATGAGGTACAATTTTAGGTACAATTTACAGTAAGGTGTACAAGTTGTAGTGCAATCCTTCATCCATAAATATAAAGTGTGGGGAGTGGGTGCTACAGTGTGTTTGTTTAAAGTGGGTGTGTGCTATAAGTGTGTGGAGTGGGTGCTACAGTGTGTTTGTTTAAAGTGAGTGTGTGCGTGTGGATGTGTGTGCTATGTGCGTTTGGTGGTTGTTGTTGTGTAGTGTTCATTCATTGTTCGTTTAGCAGCCTGATGGCCTGGGGATAGAAGCTTCTTCTGAGTCTTTCTGTGCTCGCCTTGAGACTCCTGTATCGCTTGCCTGACCGCAGCAGTTCAAAGAGGCAGTTGTTCGGGTGACTGGAGTCTTTAATGATTCTCTTAGCCTTGCCCTTGCAACGCTTGTAGTAAATGTTCTGGAGGGTGGGGAGCCCCCCTCCAATTGTGCGTTCGGCTGAACGTGTCACTCTTTGTAGTCTGCTTTGGTCTTGTGCAGTGCTATTCCCAAACCAGGAGGTGATGTTGCCGGTCAAGATGCTCTCTATTGTACATGAGTAGAAGTTCTTAAGGATCTTCTGGCTGACTTGGAACTTCCTTAGGCGCCTGAGGAAGTAGAGGCGTTGTCGTGCCTTCTTCACAACACTGTTAATGTGTGTGGTCCATGTCAAGTCCTCGGATATGTAGGCTCCGAGGTACTTAAAGCTGTTGACTCTCTCAACCGGTGCCCCGTCGATGCTTGATTGATTGAAAATTTTAGACCACCAGCCCTGATTCCAAACTCTAACCTTAACCAGTTCGAAAGAGGGCCTAAGCTTAACCGTTCGAAACAAGGCGGACATTAATAATTAATAAAATAATAAAAATGTATAACATTTTCAATCTATTAATCAATCAAGCGGGGAACATAGGACCCGGGGAACATAGGGATGATCCCCTACGTAGCATCTCTCTAGCCTCCTTGAAGGCTGCCCGTTGTTTCCTTACTGCGATCGTGTAATCTGGGAAGATGTAGATCTGTTTATTGTTGTGGCGGATGGGTCGTTGAGTCGATGCTTTCCTCAGGATATCCACCTTCTCCTGGAAGTAGTGGAATTTGATCATAATCTGTCACGGGGGTTCCCCATCCTTTGGCTTGGGTTGCAGACTCCTGTGCGCTCGGTCAATCGTCGGGGGTGTAGTCCAGGTTGAGTGAATCATGGAGCAGCTTAGCCACCGTTTCTTCCATACATGCACCTCCAAAACGCTCATCTACTCCAATTATCCGACAATTGTCTCTGCGTTGTCTGGACTCAAGGTCATTTGCTTTAGCCGTCAGTTGTTTGATATCAGATTTCATCGATTTCACCTCTGTTTCTAAGCTCGGCAACTCTATCGGAGTAGTGATTAGCTCCCTCTTCCAATGCTTGTATAGCTGTAGCCTGTAGCTTGATATATTGGTTAACCTGATCTATAGCCTCGTGTTGTTCCGAACGCACAATAGCTATTTCTCTTCGTAGTTCGTCGGAGAGGTCTCCCATCTTAGCGTACAGTTCCTTATACAGTACAGTTATTATAGCCACAGTGCTTTCTATCTTTCACATCAACCGTTGCTCCGAGTCTTTGATGGCTTGCATGATGGAGGTGAAATGCATATCTGGCGCAGCCATTTTGGGCGTCCCGGCCCCAACGGTGCCCGAGGCTTTCGGGATTGATGTAGGCCTGGTTTTGCCAGCCATCTGAGGGTCGATTGTCGTTCAAGTTTAAAAAAAAAACTGTTTTCCTTGTATTGTTGAGTGGTTATAATCTATTTAAGCAAGTTCTAATATTCGTCTAAAGGCTGAAATTTAACGAAATAATTGTTTTCGTGCAGAGCTCAAATCGGACACGCGTTACATGTTGCTGCTCACGAGCATTATGTGGTTATGTCACTGTGTGTTATCCTTCACTGTTGTTTGGTCCATATTGTGTTGTACCTTGCGCTGTGCTAAAGGAGCCTGGTCCTTCTCCATTCTCTTTTTGCCCCTCTCTTCTCCTGCTTGGCGGGGCTGGGAGGGGGCTGTCGAGGTGGTTCTTGTACCCCTCTGGCATCCCTGTGTACGTCCCGGTCCGCCGGGCCCAGGTCCGGACTTGTTCTCATCTACCTGTTGGCCTGGGTTAACCCCTTCTTGAGAACTGAAACACTTGTACTGCTGTATAGCCGGTGTATACCCGCAGTTGTGTTTTGGAGTTTTTTCTTGGGTGGGGGTTATAGGAACAACCACCTCCTGTTAGGTGGTGGTTGGTTTCCAGGTGTGTTGGTAGCGGAGTCGACTCTCGGGTTAGGCCGGGCTTGACCCCGTCTGCCTGCAAGTGTGCCCCTGCACCTTTCATGACGTCTGCCAATCGTGTCAGCCTTCCCTGCCTCGGCCCCTCTAGAGGGTCGGGGGTTTTTGTGGAGGCTGCGACATGGTGCACAGCATACCGTACGCCCCTTCCGCCGGGGTGCTGTTTTCAGCAGACCCCTTTGGCGCCTGTCTAGTCCGCAGTGCTCCAGGTTCAGGTCGAGACCTTTTGACCTGTTACCTGGATTGAGGGATCAACCTCTTTGGGGGTTGTCTCCCCGTTGCGCTGCTTGGTCCCGCTGTGGGTGTAGCCTCTTGAGTGCTTCAGGGCGGCGTGCTGTAGGGGGGAAGGGCCTGCTCTTGGATGGGCCCTGTCCGATACGCTGGCGATGTGGGGGGTGGAGTCACTAGTAACCGCCTGGTGGGGTCTCGATGCTGCAGCGTCGTTGGCCTCACCAGGCCCCCTTTTCCGGGGGGGTCCAGTCCCTTCCTGGGGCTGGGTCCTCCTTCTCGCTCCGCTGCTACGGCCTTGCCATGTGGTTGGGTTTTTGCCCTTGACCCCGTGATATTAGGGGTTGTAACGGGGGTTTTGTTTCTTCCCGTTCGTGCCCTAGTGGCATGTGGGTTGCGCGTTTGTGTAGTCGTGGGTTCTTCTGTGGGAAGGTACGTCCCACAGTCTGCTCACCCTGTGCGTTTGAGTTGCTAAACCCTCTTCGCACAGTCGGATCCGATTCCCTCCCGTCCTCCACTAGGGGGGTCCAGGGGCTCGGGTCCTCCCCGGTTCTGATGGTTGTGGGGGGCCTCAGCGGGTACATTTGTCGAGCTTCCGCTCTGCTCAGCTCCTGTGTTCCAGTAGAGCGCAGAGCGTAAGCTATGACGTAATATAACATACGGTTATCTATATAACCATAGTTATATGAGTAATAGCGAGCGCTCTGCGCTGGACTCACTGAGGACCCCTAGGTCTTCGCCTTCAGTGGTGAAAGACTTGGGAAGGAGCTGTTAGTATGGCCACACCCCTGCTTATGTAGAGGAGCGGATGGGGGTGTGGCCAGGCGGATGGGTGTGTACAGGTACATGTGGAGAAGTTTATTCAGTATATAGGCTGATATGGGATATGTTCCAGTAGAGCGCAGAGCGCTCGCTATTACTCATATAACTATGGTTATATAGATAACCGTATGATCATCTGTAATGACTATAAAACTGCCAGTGCACAAGTTGTGAAGATCCTTCCCAACAACTCACTCACTCACAAACTATTCTTTCCCCAGGCCTGGCATGAGAGAGAGAGAGAGAGAGAGAGAGAGAGAGAGAGAGAGAGAGAGAGAGAGAGAGAGAGAGAGAGAGAGAGAGAGAGAGAGAGAGAGAGAGAGAGAGAGAGAGAGAGAGAGAGAGAGAGAGAGAGAGAGAGAGAGAGAGAGAGATGGGGGGGGGGGGTTGTGGAGAAAGAGAGAGAAAGATATATAGAGAGATGGGGGCTTACAAAGAGGGAGGGGGCGTGTGGACTGGCAGGAACAGGGTCAAGCTGCCCCTGTAAGGCTTGAAAGCTACAGAAGGAATGAGCGATGTCGCTCCTACTCCCCTCTCTCCATCCCTCCACCCCCTCCACCAGCCAATAAAGAGACCTACAAACCTCTTTAGTGCTGCCATCAGCTCTCTCCTCCCTTCGGTTATTCCCTCCATCACAATCAAAACACCTTACAGCCACCACTCCTTCCTGCCCGTACTTTCATCCGCCCCCCCCCCCCCCCCCCCCCCCACTCCCCTCTCCTCCCCGCCATCCTCCCGCCATTTCTCAATAACCTCTCGCTCATCTACCCCCCCCCTGTGCCCTCGTCCTCGCCACCTCCTTCCCAGGCAATTTCATCTTCCTGTCATAATGTACCTCCATTGTCCTAATTACCCCCCCCCCCTGGGTCTCACCGTCTCCCACCAGCTGCAGCAGGGCCAGGTCAAGAGGACGTTTCCAGCGTGAGTTCTTGTGCAGGGCGATACCGTAGCCTGTGGTGGCGAAAACCTTCCCCGAGCCTATGGTCATCACCTTGCGAAAAAGGTAAAAAGTCATAGAGAGATTGAATGGATGGACAGAACGACAGCCGTTCTCATTCAAATTCACATTCTTTGAATGGTCAACTCGGCTGGTAAATCGCGGGAATCAGTGCCGGCTTGGTGCATGAGTTGATGTGTTACCATGGCAAGAGACATCATTTAGCTCAACATTCCAGTGGCAGGTGTGATGAACATTCCGACTTTCTCAAGTCTCACACAGTGTTCAGACTACGGGCCACAAAGCGGCCCAGCGTGGCCTGCTGTTGCTTGAGCACTGCGGTCGTCAATCAGTAGGATTGCTATGAAATGACCAGTAGAAGAGAAATCCGACTAATGTTATGAGATTGAAACCATCAAGTATTCACTATAGCATTCATTATGTTTACCATTAAATAACGTTAAATCTAACCCGATCTTCTTTTCGTTGTGATGAAATTATTTTACAGATAAATAACGTTGCCGCTTATATATGGGGAGTTCCAACGACAGCAACCTGCTAGCTCAATGTTTTATCAAATGTAGTTTTAGTTGAAAGGTACGGGGATCTGATTGTTACTCTTTCAGCAGAAACTGTGTTGTGATTTGTCAACGCCTCACCGCGTCATTAAAGCGTGAGAAATAGTTGAGCTCATCTCAACTTCACTTTGAATCTGCTGTCGCCCGTCACGCTAGGATCTGTCGTCCGTCACGCCAGGATGTGTCACTCGTCACGCCGGGATATGTCGCCACGCCCGACAAGGAGCGCTGTGCATCGGGAACACTTCTATAGCTTCATGTCGCCGACTTCAATTAAAAATGAACGATTTCCTGTTGCTTTGTAGCTCGCAGTGTGAACACACAGTCATGCAATGTCCACACATGCTTTTTAGATGCGAAGCGCCTCTATGACCAGCGATGTCACTAACTAACTCATTAATTCATTAAGTCATTAATTCGTTCAGTCACTCACACATAGCTGCTCTGCCTCTTAGTGATGTCCCACAAGCATTAGATTGACATCAACATCAATCACACTTCCACACATCGACACAGGGTACCCATTGAACACCTTATCACAGTTAATGTTAGTACAACTGCAAGACAGCACTGTGAGTCCTGGTTACTTTTAGTAGCTTAGCACAGTAATGTTAGCTCATGTAAAAAATGGCTTCTCACAGTAACGTTAGTACAACTGCAAGACAGCATCATGAGTTCTGTTTACTTTTAGTAGCTTGTCACAGTGACGTTAGTACAACTGCAAGACAGCATTGTGAGTTCTGTTTACTGTTAGTAGCTTGTCACAGTGACGTTAGTACAACTGCAAGACAGCATCATGAGTTCTGTTTACTTTTAGTAGCTTGTCACAGTGACGTTAGTACAACTGCAAGACAGCATTGTGAGTCCTGTTTACTTTTAGTAGCTTGTCACAGTGACGTTAGTACAACTGCAAGACAGCATCATGAGTTCTGTTTACTTTTAGTAGCTTGTCACAGTGACGTTAGTACAACTGCAAGACAGCATTGTGAGTTCTGTTTACTGTTAGTAGCTTGTCACAGTAACGTTAGTACAACTGCAAGACAGCATTGTGAGTCCTGTTTACTTTTAGTAGCTTATAATAATAATAATAATAATAATAATAATAATTCATTACATTTATATAGCGCTTTTCTAGACACTGAAAGCGCTCCCCACAATGTAGGGTTGAAATGGCCTCCTTCACCACCACTGGTAGCACCCAACCTTGGGCTACACAGGCTCAATGGCTGCCATACACTGGCACCAGGCACACATCACACTACACAAGGGCTGAACGGCTCAGGGGACAGGGATTGATATCAGGCAATTAAGGGGGGGAGGGATGATTAGGTGGCCTTGATGTCAGAGACCTGATTGGGAATTTGGCCAGGAACGTCGGGGAATCCCCTACTCTTTGCGATAGGCGTGCTGGGTTCTTTAACACTAACACAGCCATGAAGAAAATGAGAGGGAGGAGGAGAGAGAGAGGGAGAGAGGGAGGGAGGGAGAGAGGAAGGGAGGGAGGGAGGGAGAGGAAGTGAGAAGGAGGGAGAGGGAGGTATAGAGAGAGGGAAAGAGAGGGAGAAAGAGAGAGGGAGAGAGAGAGAGAGGGAGGGAGAGGGAGGGAGGGAGAAGGGAGAGAAAGGGAGAGAGAGAAAGGGAGGGAGAGAGAGAAAGGGAGGTGGCCGCTCAGCAGAAATAGATGAAATAACGTTCTAATTCCATTTTCCTGAAGTCATTTAGAAATTTCAGAAACCGTGCTGCAGATAAAACGGGTACTTTTAGGAAAAGTCATTGAGTGACAGAGCTGGAGCTCGACCGAGTGACGAGGATACATTTATTGAAAATGCCTAGGGGTCATGTGACCCCTTGTCGGCTGTGCTAGTGTTAATGACGAGATTCAGTCAGGACCTCAGTTTAGCGTTTAGCGTCTCATCCGAAGGACAGTAACGTTAGTACAACTGCAAGACAACACAGTGAGTCCTGTTTACTTTTACTACCTTATCACAGTAACGTTAGTACAACTGCAAGACAACACAGTGAGTCCTGTTTACTTTTACTACCTTATCACAGTAACGTTAGTACAACTGCAAGACAACACAGTGAGTCCTGTTTACTTTTATTACCTTATTACCTTATCACAGTAACCCAGGACACTTAAAATAAAAGAATATATAAAAAAGTATACCACAAATTCATGCATGCGCACAAGTATGCGCTTACCTGGGATTGATGTGTTTTTAGAGGTTGGGAAACAACCTTCTTTTGTTTGATATTACAGTAACACAACTTGAGATCTGTCCATAAACACTTAAACGTGTGCGCTCTCTCTCTCTCTCTCTCTCTCTCTGTCTCCAGCTGCATGTTCTTTGTGTGTGTGTATGTGTGTGTGTGTGTGTGTGTGTGTGTGTGTGTGTGTGTGTGTGTGTGTGTGTGTGTGTGTGTGTGTGTGTGTGTGTGTGTGTGTGTGTGTGTGTGTGTGTGTGTGTGCGCGCGCGCGCGTGTGCGCGTGCGTGCGTGCGTGCACGTGTAGGGCTAGGGGAGCTGTCCACCTTCTATGTGGTGCTGGAATTTGCACTCAACTGATCAGCCTTTGCTTCACTCACCTGCCAGTGCAGAAGCAGATTGAGATATTGTCAGTGTGTTTGCATAATATAATGTTCTAATTCACTCATATTATGATCAATAAAAAAAGAGATCTGTCAATTGTGTTGTGGGTTTTCAATGCAAAAACAAGAAAAATTTACCAATGGAGGGCTTGACATTAGCTTGGTAACATGAGTAGACTATACTGTACAAATCAAGTAGCAAGCTTGTTTTTTTTCTAATCACTCACTAAAACTGGGTTAACATAGCTAGCTATCAACCTCCATACAATTACTATTCATTTGCAGGCCTTGATGTCAGATGACAACACATTCTCATCAGAAAAGGTACAATGGGTACGTAATGACCACGTCAAATGAATAGGCAGCGGCAAAACAGCTTAACAGGGTTAAAACAGCTTTGACAACAACATTTGACATACTGTACATACAGACAAATCAGTGTGGAATTCAGAAGCGTGGTGCATTGTTGATTTTTATATTGGTTAAAACCGGGACAATTTGGTTATGAATGTTGAAAACCGGGACATATTCGTGTTTTACAGATCTTTTTTGGGACTCGGGACACAAAGCTTAGAACTCAGACATCTGGTCACAATAGTAAGAACGGCTCATCAAAGTAACGTTAGTATATACAGTAACGCTAGATCATGAATCACAAAAACGTTAGTACAACTGCAAGACAGATATCTATTTAATACACATGACTAAAATGTAGTCATAACCAGCAGAAATTCCCTCCACGACAAGATTATCAAACTATGGCTGCCATCTTAGGTGTAAACTATCAAGGGACTTTTCTATCCATTTAAGCTCTCTATGGCAAGGCAAAATCCATGATTGCAGTATGGAACCCCACTACTTTGGTTTACATAGTGATTTATTGGATTGCAGATATTTTCCTCTCTATTTGAAAATGTAGGCCAATGTCTGAGCTGTTTATACTTAATTACTTTACCATTACTTGGTAATGTTGGTACTTTTAATAGAGAGCCTTTGTCTGACAGATAAAACGTGAGTTTTACATGACATTCTGAGGCTGTAAAAGGTTTGTTTCTTTTATATCAACATTTAATTAAGAGGATAAACCCCTTAAGATGCACCATTCCATTTTCAAGGGGGTCCTAAGGGACAAAACATGGAAGTTATTTTTTTTATAAAAAAAAATGAATCCTCTCTTTCTCAGATTTTTCTCTGTTTTCTCCCCGTCCCAATTTAGTCGTTGTGCCAATCCCCCCCCTCCCCTACCTGTTTGTTGTGCGCATGTTCTCCTACTGGTCGGTACAAGGGAACCCTGAAGTCATCCGCACGCTTCCTCCGACACGCGCGGCGAGCGAGTGGCTCTTTTTTCACCTGGCAGCGAGGACTCTCATTGGTGCAGTGTAACGCGTGGGAGGTCACGCTGCCTTCATCAAGTCCTGCCTCCGCTGAGCAGGCGCCCAGACCTGACCTGTAGGCGTCGCTGTCCACAATGCCAGATTCCCACCCATGACTTGCCCTCCCCATAACCCAGCCAAACGGGTTAGTATAGCGATCAGCCCAAGCCTCAAGCAATGCTGACTCCGGGAGTCGAGACCGCAGCCTCTTGCATTGGTGACAAGCGCAATCTCCGCTACGACACCTGACCGCCCCGAAACATGGAAGTTAACAGACATTTAACAAAACAAAACAAAATACATAAAAAAAATTTACATGGTCAAAAAGGACATACAGTACACAGCATGAATGAGTTAGACAAATTAGTACAGTCTGATGGTGCTTTAAACTTAAAAGCAAGTCTCCCTTATTGAAATAGAAATTCTAGGTACAATAAAAAACGGTTATTGATTGTGTCTAAGTGGATATGATGCGTGCGATAAGGACACATCTACAAATTTGATTGTAAACTACATTTAAAGGATGAAGATCTTTTTCAGAAATCGGTGGTGTGGTGGCAGAGTGGTTAGCACTGGTGCCTCACAGCAAGAAGGTCCTCGGTTCAAACCCCAGCAGGGGGCCTTTCTGTGTGGACTTTGCATGTTCTTGTGGGTTTCCTCTGGGTACTCTGGTTTCCTCCCACACCATAAAGACATGCATGTTAAGCAGGGACTACATATTAAAACTAGCTCATTAGCTAATTCTGGCACATTTACATTGATGTGGAAACTGAAGATGATGATTAATGTGCACTGTCCCTGGGTACATTTTTTATAAATAAACTTTAAAAAAGTGTTTCTGATATATGATATGACCATAATTAATCATTGGAAATAAAAGCAGCTGTTGGAAATGTGTTTGCTTACTTGGAGAGTAAAGAAATGAATTTACCGTATAGTGGGGGTGTAACGATGCATCGATTAATCGAAATGCATCGATTCTAATGTGTTAGAATCGATGCATCGATTTGAACATGTTAGAATCTATTATAATCAGATTCTAAATTAATAAAAATAAAAATAAAAATGTTTGTTGTTTTTATTTACCTATAGTCCATTCATGCTGAGTGAATCAGTTCCCCCAGCCACATTTGTGTATTCAAATTTTTTTGGGGAATTAACTGATAGAAAATGTATAAAAAATGTCGAATCGAATCGTGGCCAAATGAAGAGATTTCATGATGCATTGAATCGTTGCCTGAATAATCGTAATCGAAATTAATCGTTGTGAGGTCGCATCGTTACACCCCCCTACCGTATAGTATTCTGAGACTAGCATTTATTTTATTTTTAATACAAATCAATATGAGGCCTAAAAGAAAATTCTGAATCAATCCAAAGTCCCACGTATTTAAATGTATCAACTTTATTAAGTGGAGACCCATCAGTAAATGAAAACCATGAATAACCAATTCAGCAGATGAATGATTAAGATTATATCTAGTACCAAACAACATACTACAAGGTGTCTGTTTGTTTAGTATGGGATTGTTATTGAAATACAATTAAATTAGTTTTTGTTATAACAGAATCAAATGTATATATAACTGTCATCTGCATATAACTGAACAAAACCATTAGAACACATCTTTGTAAGATCATTAATGAAAATAGATAAAAGTAAAGGTCCTAAAACAGATCCTTGTGGTACACCCTTTTCAACAGTTAAATAATCCGATTGATTGTGATGAACAGAAACACCCTGACGTCTGAAGGTAAGAATTACACCAAAAGAATGCCTGTTGAGAAACACAGATAGGTTTATCTAGAATAATATAGTCAACCAAATCAAAAGCCTTGGTTAAATCAATACAAATTTCACCTGTAAACTGACCCTTGTTTAAAGATGAGATCATCTTTCTAAAGATCATTGGTAAATCTTACAAGGGCAGTAGTAATAGTCTAGACATCTTTTAACGGAAACCAAACTGAAAAGGGGATACAATATTGAGATGCTGTAATTATACTGTGATAGTATAAATAATAGTACAAAGTAACTTCTCAAATATTTTAGCTGCATTGCAAATTAGAAATGGGTCTATAATTAGTGGATCTCCTCCTTAATGAAATGGAGTAACTTTAACATCTGCCTGTAGATAGATGTTTACAAGCAGATAGAGATTAAATATGTTGGCAAGAGGGAAAATAAATACTTGAGAAGCTAATTCTATAAATCTTGCCTCTAAGCCATCAGGTCCAGGAACACAGGCAACATTTATGGCAGAAATAACTTGCATAATTTCAGTATGTAAAATACACCTGAAAGAAAATTAGCCACTGGTATTTGAAATGCTAGTATGATTATTTTATTAAGGTGAAACAAAGGAGTAAGAACTGCAAACAAAGGAAAGATTATGACTGAACACTTTTGAGATAATGACAGGGTCATGGACCACTTTGTCATTAAAGCTGCAGTAGGCAACTTCAGAGAAATGAGCAAGAGTGGGTTTACCAGCAGAAATAGAGCAAGCTCTGCATTACTTTTCAAGCCCATGCATCTGCATATACTGTATTTCTCAGCCTTCTCTGCATATACTGTATTTCTCAGCCTTCTCTGCATATACTGTATTTCTTTGCGAAGACGCTCTCTGATTGGCTAGCCCGCGTACAGCGAAGACCCTCTCTGATTGGTTCAGCTCCGAAGGGCTCTTCCGCCTTGTACATATATATTCTCTGCTTCGAAGTGGTTATGCTTTGGCCCTCTTTCAAAGTGGGTTATGCTTTTAGAGTTTATCTTTAGCTCACACACTCACACTCAACGGTCACTTTACACAATGAAAGGTCACTTTAAAAACAAGAACGGGAGTGGTTCTTGTATAGTAAACAGATGGATAATAATAATAATGGCTTGGATTTATATAGCGCTCTTCATGACACCCAGAGCGCTTCACAGAGTCCATTATTCGTTCATACACAGTCATACCGGTGGTGGTAAGCTACAATTGCAGCCAGAGCTGCCCTGAGGCAGACTCACGGAAGCGTGGCGAATAATCATCGCCTACGGCCCCTCCGACCACCGCCAACATTCACTCACATGCATACACATTCATACGAGGCAAGTAGGTTAAGTGTCTTGCCCAAGGACACAACGGCAATGGGATGGACATGGGCTTGAGCAGGATTCGAACCACCAACCCTTCGATCATTGGACGACCCGCTCTACCCCTGAGCCAAAGCCGCGCCACAACCAAAGCCGCCCCACGGATAGCAAGCTAGCATAAGGACACATAGTATAACTGTAGATTGTATAGTATAGCATTGTATAGTAGTGTACATAAGACCCAGTGCCTCATCCGTAGCTAACAGTGTATTGCACTATCGCAGGACCTTAGCATGTCTTACCATGCTTTTTGTAAACTTTATGTACATATATACCTGTTATGTCCTATTCTTATTACTTGTATTATTGCACAAATGGCTTATTCTCATCCTATTCTTATTATTGTATTATTGCACAATCGCTGCGGGCAAGACCAATCTTCGCTGTACGCGGGCTAGCCAATCAGAGAGCGTCTTCGCAAACTGCGGCTACAAAAAAAAATCACGCGTGTGGCACACAGTGAGTGTCTCCATTGTTTTTAGAACCTGCGGCCAAAGCCACATATACTGTATACCACCGTTTTTGGTGATGTGAATTTTGAAAGGTTGCCTAGCAACTATAGAATTGACAAGAAACGCAATGGAGACACAAAACCAACCATAGGCCGACCATACCATGCTAGACCGTGGCTAGCCCCAGCCAGGCTGAACATAGCTAATGGAGACAAGGCAAAATACCTAAAACTAAGACCACCTTACTTATACACACAATGTGCAAAACCACCTACCAATCAGAGGCTGGGAAATATTTAATATAGATTATACATTTTTTATTTATTAAAGCTGCTCGTGCCTATATGGGAGTCTGTGGAAAACCTTTGTTGCACTGCATGGCTTGAAAAGTGATACAGGGCTTGTGCACATTTCTCTGAAGTTGCCTACTGCAGCTTTAACACGAACCAGTGCAGCAAAGTTTTTACTAGGACTAAGGATACTTTTAATCCTGTTCCAAAACTGTTTAGGGTTACGAAAATCCAAAGAAAGACCATTTCTTAGAGTTAGACTTAGCATTCCCAGTTTTTGTCTTACAGAAATGTCTTAAATGTTTATATGCCTCCCAATCAGCTGGATGTCTATACTTGTTCGATATTTACCCAGGCCCTTTCTTTTTTTTATCTACTTTTTCTCCCATTTTCTATTTTTCTCCCATCCCAATTTCGTATCGTCCAATTCTACCCTCCCCTGTCTCGAACGTTGTTAGGCCATGCCTCCCACAGGCCGGCTGCAATGTGGACGAAGCCTTGCATCACATGTCTCCTCCGGTACTCGAGGAGGCAGCCGTCGCATCTCTTCACCTGCACAGCGCGATCTCTCAGCGGCGAGGGTCTGTGTGGGAGAGGGACACGCCGCCCCCGTCGCTTCCTGATTCTGCTGCGCAGGTGCACCAACCAACCTGTAGGAGTCGCTGTCCACAACGTCCGATCCCCACCCATCAGCTTCCCACCCCCTAATACTGCCAATTGTATTAGAATGAACGACCAGCCAAGCTGATAGCAACGCGGAGAGCTGCGGGCTCGAACCCAGCGTCTCCTGCATTTGTGGCAAGCGCCTTGCCCACTACACCACCTAGCCGCCTTACCCAGGCCCTTTCTCTAACTTTAAAGAGACTTATCAGATCAGAACGAATCCATGGTAAATGTCTTCATTGTTTTCGAAGGGGCATGTTTATCAACAACCTTACTTATAATAATAATAACAATAACAATAACAATAACAATAATAATAATAATAATAATAATAATAATAATAATAATAATAATAATAATAATAATAATAATAATAATAATAATAATAATAATAATAATAATAATAACAATAATAATAATAATAACAATAATAATAATAATAATAATAATAATAATAATAATAATAATAATAATAATAATAATAATAATAATAATAATAATAACAATAATAATAATAATAATAATAATAATAATAATAATAATAATAATAATAATAATAATAATAATAATAATAATAATAATAATAATAATAATAATAATAATAATAATAATAATAATAATAATAATAATAATAATAATAATAATAATAATAATAATAATAATAATAATGATAATAATAAGGGGCTCAAAAAGGAGAGAGAAAGTGCACAGAAATAAACAAAAACATTTACACAAGAAGAGCCATCATGAGCACAGTTTTTTCACATTATTTACAATAGGCCTACTGTAGATCCTGACAGTCAGTAAATGATGATGATGATGATGATGATGATGATGATGATGATGATGATGATGATGATGATGATGATGATGATGATGATGATGATGATGATGTTGATGAATAGTTTTATTTTCTGTCTTTGTTTACAGATAAATCAAAAACACACATGTGTGGACTTTCAAAAGGAAAAGAAAAAAAGAATAAATCACAAATGTACATATTCAAAGTAAGCTGCACACACAAAATCCAAACTCAATGACCGAAAAAAGGAATAGGCTGAAGCACATGCTTATTTTTGCCTATCCTTTACAATTCTTAAAAACTAAATATACTTTAATAAAAGAAAGAAAAACTTAAAATATGAAAAGAGAAAAATAAATGTTTGATGTTTTACTCAAAACTGTACTCCTGAATTATTTTTATCCTTCAGGGCCTTTTTAAATCTCCCCTGAGAGGTACACAACTTCAACCCGTCACTTAGACTATTCCACAATTTAACTCCCAAAATTGAAACACATCTAGCTTTTACATTAGTTCTTACCTTTTTATATGTTTTAAGAATACACAACCCTCTTAAATTATACTTTCCTTCTCTTGGTTGAAAGAGACATTGAATACAAGCTGGTAGGTTCTTATACTTAGCACGAAAAATGATCTCCAAGGTTTTTATGTAAACCATATCTACACATTTTAATGTGCAGGACTTTATGAATAATGGATTTGTCAAATCAATCCATCCGGGTAATTCACTTTACTTTAATGTTTACAGTGTGCAAACTCAATAAAATAAAGCAAAGATACATTAAACAGACGCCAAACCCCAATACTACAGTATATAGACTAATATCCAGGTCTAAAACAAGGACAAGTGGGGAATACACTAAGAATAGCACAGAGCAGACTTGCTCACGGACTGTTCATATTATGTACCAGTTAAGAGACAGCCAACGAACTACACAAATAAACTAAGGCAACATTTATGAGTCACAGAAACTACACACTATGTGATGCTGTCTCTGTCAACGGGAGAGAGAGCAGTACTGTACAGATATATAAACTAAAGATAGTTTTAAAGTTCACACAAGATATAACGTACACTAATCAACTCACATTGTTGACAGATCACCACATTAGTCCCTTCCAGTAGAAAGAGTCAAATAATGCTACTGTTTACACCCCCCCCCCCCCCCCCCCCCCCACAAAAAGAAAAACCCCAAGGGGAGCGAGGAGCAGGCTAGAAAATGATGATGAAGATCATAGACACCATGGACGTATTCCATCATGAAGAGTTTGATCAGTCACAGAGAAAAAGACTCAGCTTCTTCTGGATAACGGAACAGCCTTGGGTCACTATCGATTAACACTCTCAGAGCGTAGACAGATGCAGCAGCAGTGAGTATTTCATGTTGAGGTCCCAGAGTTGACAAGGTCAAATTCTTGCATTTATTGAGTAGCTTGGTGCCGAAGTCTGGATAGATGTGAACTTGAGCTTCATTATACAAGAGCCGCTGCTCAGTCCTTCCAAGCTGGAGTATCTTCACCATAGTCGTGGAAGTGAAGACGTTTTGACCAGGATGGTAAAACGAGGCTGGCGTGCTGCCGAGGTGGAAGACCGCTTCACTGACCGGAGGAGTCGGAACATTCTCCTCAAGAAGAGGCGGGGTGAGTTGTTTTCACGAAGCCGACGTCGTCGCAACCCTTAGCCTTTTCCAGAACATGAATGAAACGCAGGTCCAAAGATGGGCTTCTGTTGTCAGCCTCATCCACCTTAGCTTTGAGGAGGGGATTTTATTTTTCAAGACTGCCCACACGTTTAACCAAGTCATGCATGTCCTCATTTGAGCTCTCAGGTTGACTTGAATTATAGCGATTTTTTGTTTCTTTTTGTCGAAGTGGGCAAGCATTTCACATTTGGTCTGCTGTAAGGCGTCCAGAATTGTTCGAAGAGAGATGGTTTTGGATACATTGTGAGAAGTCCCTTCCGGCAGAATCCGGCAGACTGCAGCTCCAGATGACCAAATGAAGACAAGCTTCTTTGGGTTCTGCATCATTTATAGAAATATTAGGCTCTAAACGAGTGAACTAGTGATGCAGAAGCACGCAACACACGTTCACACATTAGTGGCCATCTTGATATTCATAATGTTTACATTTGTTACTGGTGTGTCTGCACACACTGGAGTTAACAAACCTGTATTCACCTGGGCTAAGAAAGTTCTAGAAGCGATTTATAACCCAATGTTTCTTAAAGATTGTAGCTTTTAAGTAACCGGCCTAGAGGAAATATGAATCTCCGGTCTAAAATCTGTGGACAAAAGACCTAGCATGAGTCGGTCCTCACCTTACAACCCTCGTCCTTCCTGCCATGTAGTTTAATACTGCAGCATCGTAAATGAAAGCATCCAGCTTCCTGTAAAAAAAAAAAAAAAAACAGACCAAGGAGGAGAAAACATTCATTACTGAAGGGGGAAAGAGCGAGTGGCGGGATGGAGGGATGAGACACCCCGGACAGAGACCTGGGGAGCAATAAAATATGGTGGGAGGTGACGGGGGACACGGAGGGAGGGATAGAGATAGGGTGTGAAAAGTTAAATGATGACAGCCGAGGTAGGAAGTGGAAGGGGAGAAAATGTGGAATAGTAAAGTAGGCTTGGCAGAAAGAGTGAGAACACACAGCGAGGGAATGGAGGAGAGGTACGAAAAAAAATGTGTGTGAGTAAGAGAGGGAGTGGGATGGTGGAGGATGAGGAGGAGTGGGATTTATATAGCGGTACGAGCAGAGTGACAGAAGGAGAGAAACAGAGAGAGAGAGAGAAAGAGAGAGAGAGAGAGAGAGAGAGAGAGAGAGAGAGAGAGAGAGAGAGAGAGAGAGAGAGAGAGAGAGAGAGAGAGAGAGAGAGAGGGAGGGAGGGGGGGATTATACATTTCAGGGGGAAAAAGATATTGGGGAGAGCAAGAGAGTGATGAGGATTATAAAGTTTAAATACAGACACCGAGAAGACACACTGGGAGGGTAAAGAGGAGAGGAGGAGAGGAGAGGAGAGAGGAGAGGAGAGGAGAGGAGAGGAGAGGAGAGGAGAGAGGAGAGGAGAGAGAGAGGAGAGGAGGAGGAAAGGAGAGGAGAGGAGGAAACGAGACAGAAGGAGGAAGGAAACACAAAAAAAGAGGGGGAAGAGATTGGAGTGAGAAGGGCCGCGGAGGGCAGGTGTGGAGTGAGAGCGCGAGGCCAGATAAGGAACGAGGGAGCAGAGAGAAAGGGGGAAAAGATGGTAGAAAGAGAAAGATGGAGGGTTCTCATTCTCCGAGCGTGTTAACAGGGCGATGGACGGGGTGTCAGGGCAATAGGAGGGGAGACGTGATGACAGAGGCTTAGCTAGGAGTAAACTGTATGGATTAGCCTGCAACACACTCCACACGGTGGTGGAGAGTCTACCGGAAACTGGAGGAGGGGCTGCCCACACTGCGTGACGTGGGGGGGGGGGGGCAGGCAATGAGGGTGAGAGGGAAGGTTGGGTGGAGAGAGGCAGTTTCCACATTGGCAATAACATCTGATCTGGGTGATTGGATCACAAGTAGACAAGTATGTCTGTTCACACCTGGCATTAGAATGTGTCTCCACGCGCATTGCAATCAGATCTCGCTTCCCGCTCAATATGCAAATAAAGACGCATGCGAATTAGATCATATTATAGAGCGCATGCAGTTCCCATTATAATTTACAATGTTACAGTGAAATCCCTTTAATTAGAGAGACTACACAACTTATCAAATGCTTCCCGACAGTGAGAATGGAGGGGCATCACACTAACCTGCTGGCCAGTTATGATTTTCATTATAACGTTATGCACTGCTCGTCTTGATTCTCTCTCTCTCTCTCATAGCACTTTTCTTGCATATTCATTCCGTACTAGGGATTAATATTTTTCACAGACACTTTCTGTTCCGGGAATAGAAGACTTGCTTTTAAGGCATAACGTCAGCGTCCAGTCAAAATGCAATGGTCATAATTCAGTGAGCAGGACTAAATGAAACAAGGAAAGATATGCATAAACCTATGGGTTCTCAATCTGACAACTTTATTTGGTGTTATATTAATAATCCTTATGGCAAAAGAACACCATTTATCTTATTAATCAGCATTGAAAAACCTAATATAAGCCATAGCCCTACCATAATTCAAGGGTAAAAAAAAAGAAGCTTGTAGCAGCCATTTAACACAAAAGGATGACCCTTTTTGCATTGCAAATTTGCATCAAATTCAAAGTTTTTAATTTATTTTGTCAGAAACAAACATAGTATCAATGAGAGTATCAATAATACACCTGAGTGAAGTCTAGAAATATTTTCGAATTTTTATTTGTAATAAAATAAAATTGTATTTCTAAAAAAAATTATGTTTATAAATGTTAATCTCGCGATAAAAAAATAGTGGCGTTAAAAGAATGTGTGATAACGCGTTAATAACGC
>NW_028172944.1:0-19305 GCF_963971535.1 Notolepis coatsorum | reverse complement strand
TTTTCTTTTTGGCCACTGAACTTAGAAGCAGGCCAGGCCAGTGTTTCTAGTTGCACCAGCACAATAGTTAGATAATCTATGTGGGGAACAACCAGGACATCACTGCAACTCACACAAGTTGGAGAACTGTCTCTCTCTCTCTCTCTTGCTCTCACGCACACACAAAGGGAGCCGCATGTGATTGGTTGAGGCGGGACCCTTACAAAAAACTGCTAATCATTGACACATGCTAGCCTGTAATAATCCCCCCCCAGAAAAATCTACTTTGCATTTGATATATTGCAAATATATGCCATCACACTGGCATTAAAGCTTAATCAAATGAATATGTGGTGTTATGATCAGGGCTGAAGTTGAATAAAATATTATATTTATCAATTACAAAAAAACTGAAAATCCATAAAAATCTGTGTTGTTGCTAATCATACATATGCTAGCCTGTTTTTTTAACAATAATTTGTGATGCCATCACAAACACTGGCATTTAAAGGGTACGAATAAAATAATTCCCTGCAACCAGAATGCAGGAAATGAAGTCTTTGTAACAAAAAAATAATCCTAGTGGGGGACCCCCAGACCCCCTGCTTAAAAGTGGCCTGACTGGGGCTATATTTTAATAATAATAATAATTAATTTAATTTATATAGCGCTTCTCAATAACCTGAAGTCGCTGACAATGGTCGGGAGCAAGAGTACAAACAAAGAAACAAAAGCAAAGAAACAAAAACAAAGAACCAACAAAGAAACAAAAACAAAAGGAACATGAGACCATGGGGGGGAACGGGGGAAGACAGCATGATAGCACAAAAAAAAGACTGGAGACAGACATCAATCAGGTTGGAGGGGGGGGGGGGGGTTATGGGTGGGGGGGGGGTTGAAAGCAAGGGAGAACAGGTGGGTTTTGAGGCCAGCTTTGAAGGTGGAGAGTGTAGGGGCTATATTTCCTGGCCTGAATGATTTCCCCATTCCGGCCCTGGTTAAAAGCCTCCAATGCTTATTAGTGTGCGTGCGTTTGAACGTTTGCATGTTTCAACCATACATTTCCATTTATAAAAAAAATAAAAATAAAAAATGACTGTATCACAGTAGCTCAGTGGTTCGTGGCGCGCGGGAAGGGCGGAGAGACGGGAGGTGAATACAATTAGTTGTTTCACCTGTCATTCAATCAGTCTGTGACCATCTGTCATCACTCGAAAATCTACTCTGCTGCAATCTTGTCCGTTTTACACGTATGATTGTGTACGTACAATAGTGTAATGAATGAATGAAAACTTTATTTAACAGATTGGAGAATGGCTACAATACAGTACGGCTCAATACACACAATATTAAAATGGTGAAGTGCTTTGAGCAGGATAAACTTATAATATACATTGTTACTGTTATACAGTTACAGTATATAATATACAAATATATAAATACTGTCATAAAAAAAAAACATTGAAAAAAAAATATATATCTATATATTTATTTATTTATTTTTTAATTCTTTGCAATAACTGAGGGGGGGGGGGTGCTGCAGCACCCCCCGCACCCCCCCCCCCCTTCCAACGTGCCTGCTACTAGTTACTCTTGATTAAATATAGCTCAACTACAATGGAAGCTATCCCCAGAGAAATGTAGCAAGCTACACTACAAGAACATGGCAAAAATAGCTATCTACATTGGCACAACTTTTTTTAATTTTTTTTACTTCATGATCAAGTTTCCACCAAACAAATAGGCAGGCAAAAAAATGCTCAGTTTGATTGTTTATTATAAAACTGAAACAAGCCCTCTGTCTGGCTTTTTGTTGTTATTGACATCTTCATCAATGCCATCAGCCCTGGAAACATCGAATCCCTCTGCCTCTGCTATTTCGCGCGGACTGGTTCATGTGGTCTGTGTTTTGATTTTCACTTCCTGCTTTGCGGATCCTTGGAGTGGCATGCCCCGCCCTATCCTGCCTCTGATTGGCCTACCCGTAATGTTTTGGTAACCTTACCCAATCGTGTGTCGTCATACTCATATCTAAAACATAGTGGGTTTTCTCCGGGGAGTTTTTTCCCAACAAATCTTTATTCAGCAGTCCAGTTCTCCGGACAGTAGTGTGTAGCGTTTCCTCACGCTACTCACTACTTGGGTCTAAAAATAGCTACACTACAGAGATCGCTACTTGGTTCAAAAGTAGCGACGCTACCATCACGCTACTGATAATTGTAGTTAAGCTATGTAGCGTCGCTACTTGTAGCTAGCTAGTAGCTACTGCCCAACACTGCCCTGACCTCCAAGACAACATGGTTAACTTAAACAATTTCAGACAAGATGATGACAACAACTATGATTCACTATTCTGTGGAGACTTTCCCAGGCTTCCAAACAGAAATTATTGTTTAAAATTTAAAATAAAAAAGATTTGATAAAAACAAAATTTATACTGTATACTGTTTTATACCCTCAATACCTCTACGCTCTGCATCTTCTAACTACACACCCTCAAGACCCCTGGGCTCTGCGTCTTCTCACTACACACCCTCAAGACCCCTACTCTCTGCATCTTCTAACTACAGATCCTCCTCAAGACCCCTACGCTCTCCATCTTCTAACTACACACCCTCAAGACCCCTATGCTCTGCATATTCTAAGTACACACCCTCAAGACCCCTACGCTCTACATCTTCTAACTACACACCCTCAAGACCCCTACACTCTGCATCTTCTAACTACAGACCGTCCTCAAGACCTCTACACTCTGCATCTTCTAACTACAGACCCTCCTCAAGACCCCTACACTCTGCATCTTCTAACTACAGACCCTCCTCAAGACCCCTACACTCTGCATCTTCTAACTACAGACCGTCCTCAATACCTCTACGCTCTGCATCTTCTAACTACACACCCTCAAGACCCCTACGCTCTGCATCTTCTAACTACACACCCTCAAGACCCCTACACTCTGCATCTTCTAACTACACACCCTCAAGACCCCTACACTCTGCATCTTCTAACTACACACCCTCAAGACCCCTACGCTCTGCATCTTCTAACTACACACCCTCAAGACCCCTACGCTCTACATCTTCTGGCCGCCTCAGATCCACTCCTATCCGAGCTCCAGGGTGGTCATCAAAGATAAGCAGGCTATTCTCGGTCCTCACTCAGAGTGTAACACCACAAGTTCAACACTGTTTGACAAACAACGCCACTGACCCTTAGCTGCCAGAGATGTACCCCTCCTGCTGACTTGTTGTTCACAATTTGTAAGTCACTTTGGATAAAAGCGTTCAGCTAAACGACTAAATGTAAATGTCGGCAGAAGCGAGAAATGAGTGGTATGTTTAGCTGCCGTGCGCCAGAGTGGCTTCGTGGGAGAGTGTGTGTGTGTGTGTGTGTGTGTGTGTGTGTGTGTGTGTGTGTGTGTGTGTGTGTGTGTGTGTGTGTGTGTGTGTGTGTGTGTGTGTGTGTGTGTGTGTGTGTGTGTGTGTGTGTGTGTGTGTGTGTGTGTGTGTGTGTGTGTGTGTGCGTGCGTGCGTGTATGTGCATGCACAAACGCAGGTGTCTATTATTGTCGTCACGTGCAAACCCCATGCAATTGTGCATGTGTGCATGTGTGTGTGTTTTTGTTCCTCAGATTAGATTAGATTCAAATGTATTGTCATCATACAGCTGAAATACAGTACAACGGAAATAGATTTGACATCCAACCAGAGTTCAAATGTAACAGTAAAGTGCAACAGTAATATACAATGTACAGGTGATTAAACTGTGTATAAAATAACAAAATTAGTACTACTGAGTAATAGTGCTAATCAGATGTATGTACATGGTTGTAGTATTAATATGTACAGTGATACAGGTATAAAGACACTATTGTAGTAGTGCCCAGTAGCGTAGTAAGAGTAGGTAAGGGAGATGTACAGATAATAGATATACGATACAATAATGTGCTTTGGTTCCTCATATGACACAGGTGGTGGAGAAGAAATATGTTTCACAATAATGTTTTTGCTCACTCTTTTTTTGTACTCATTTTTAATTACCGCATTATACCCACTTAGCACCTCTTCCTCTACCGAATGCTCCCACTGCCCCTCTTAGCACCAGCGTGTAACAACAACCACCGCGTACGAGTACCTCGTGTTCATAGAGATATATATATAATAATAATAAACTGTATTTGTATAGCACCTTTCATACAGAAACTGCATCTCAAAGTGCTTCACAACAGAAAAAAGACAGGCATAAAATGAGCACATAGAAAATCACAGTTTTTCACATTAGGATCTAACATCCCAACAGGCCACCTTGTTTATGGTTTGATTTGGTTTAAAAAAAAATAGACAATAATAGAACAAGTAAGATATAATAAACAGAGTAAAATAGTGCAATAGTGCAGTGTCATAAGTAGTAGAATAGAATAGACATGAAATGAGCACATAAAGTCCAGACATATACAATCACAGTTTTTTTACAGTGCAATAAAAATTTTCTGGATTAGGCCTACTGTTCAACAGTTCAAAGTCCTCTTTACCTTCGCTGTTTGGTATCCACAGTTTAAAACCTGACAGTCTTATATATGTGATATATATATATATATATATATATATATATATATATATATATATATATATATATATATATATATATATATATATATATATATATATATATATATATATATATATATATATAAACTAAAAGGAGAAAACCTTCAAAGGAAAGAAGGGACCGCACACTCCACAGGACTCGTTTTTGCTTATTTATTGTTTAAGGTTTTCTCCTTTTAGTTTATTTATCTCTCTTGCGCTGACCTGCACCTCCAGTCGGGGTCCAACCAGATGTGCACGAGTCCTATCTAGTTTAATATATATATATATATATATATATATATATATATATATATATATATATATATATATATATATATATATATGTGAAGAGGTCACCTGGTCTCGCACGCATCCGGGAGTGACTCACATGATTGGGGAACATGGGGGGGATGGGGGGGGGGACGTGTACGCCTATAACAAGCCTTTATATATATATATCTCTCCCAGGCAACATCCCAGGCAGCATTTTCTCTCCCATTCCCCCCCGAGATTATATCACTCTCCTTGCAGCGGGAATACGTCTTGGTTTGACTGCTGCGAGTGCGAGAGCCTCTCCCACAGAGACCTTAGGATGCTGCCAAGGTCTGTCCCAGAGAGTGTTCCCATCCATCCAGGAGACGGTGGCACGATAACAGAGTTGATGATTAGGGGAGTCTTCCGAAACCTTCTCTCTCTCTCTCTTTCTCTCTCTCTCTCTCTCTCTCACTCTCTCTCTCTCTCTCTCTCTCTCTCTCTCTCTCTCTCTCTCTCTCTCTCTCTCTCTCTCTCTCTCTCTCTCTCTCTCTCTCTCTTTCTCTCTCTCCCTCTCTCTGTCTCTCTCTCTGATCTAGAGGGATGCCTAGCTCTCTCTCGACGTGTGCTCCGCTCGTTCTCTGCTCTTTGCCCCCCATCATGTTTCTCCATCTCCCTCTCTCTCTCTCTCCGCACATGGGGGGTGGCCGGGTGGGTTGGACATCCATCAAACGACTGCGCCTGGCGTCTCCGCAGGATCTGTGGTTCTCAACCTGGTTGTGGCAGTCGTGAAGAGATATTATGTGAATACATATATTGTGTTTATAATCTTCGGTGCAGACACCTTTTTTGTGGAAATTATTATTCAAGAATGAAACCGGCCTGAAGAGAGACACTAAAAGTCGTTCTTGCTGTGCCAAAATTAACCATGAGAGCGAGAGAGAGAGAGAGAGAGAGAGAGAGAGAGAGAGAGAGAGAGAGAGAGAGAGAGAGAGAGAGAGAGAGAGAGAGAGAGAGAGAGAGAGAGAGAAAGTTTCGGAAGACTCCCCTAATCATCAACTCTGTTATCGTTCGAGAGCGAGAGGATAGGGAGAGATGCAAGGATCAACAAAGAAAGATAGCAGGCCCTATGTGACTCGTTTTTAGATTAGATTAGATTAGATTAAAATGGGCAACACAGTCTCAGGTATATTTGCCCTACAATAAATATAGTTCCAATATATAATCGAATAATCTAAATCTAATCTAATATATCATTTTTTTTAAATTATGAAATACTAAAATGCTAAAATGCTAAATATATGCAATATATAATCTAATAATCCAATAATCGAAATCCAATCAAATTTATGATCTAAAAATGCTAAATGCTAAAATGGTAAATGCTAAATATATGCTCTGATGAAGTATACAGTTTTATACGGTGCGGTATGCTGCATAAGGTATTGTCCTTCTAAGCAGTGGCGTAGGGCAGGCCCGGAGTTTAGGGGGCCCCGCCCCCACTGTAGGCTATCATCTTAGATTTCGTACTAATGCAGGAACTGGGCGCAGAGGGCGGGGCCCCCCCCTCCCTGCTTTGTTGCTAAGCACCCCATCCCCGTCATGTGTATGCTGTAGAATTATTTGCTCACCTGCGATAGGGCTAGCCGGCTGATAACTAATGTTCATTGGCAGGCGGGGCAGCCTTCAAAACAAAGCGGGAAGCGCCTGTAAAAATGAAGCGCAAATACCCAAGCGTTTTTTTTTTTTTTTTTAAGCACAGAAATACGCAATTTTTGAGTAATTAGAGATGAATACTGAATAACTAGAATCATTAGAGGTTCTCAAAGTGAGGTCCAGGTCCATGAGAGGGATCTGGGCAGTCCCCATAGAAAATTCAAAGTTAACACGACCAAATCATCAGTTTCTTATTTATTTATTTATTTAGCCAGATAAAACATTGATCTGGTCCAAGAAGCCCCAACAGGAGTACAAATATACATATATACACATATATATACATATACTGTACATACATACACATATACACCAATAACAAAATAAAAACACAGTTAAGAATCATACACATAAGCAAATAAACAAACAAACAAACATATGCACAGCCTATGTACAAAATAAATAAACAGTTCATCTCTAGTCTTTACAGTTTTCTTCAATTGCATAAACACTCAAATCAAAAGTATTACACAATTATCAAAACCTTACACTCAAGGAGCAAAATATAGGCCCAGATTTGCACCCCTACAATGTCAGCCTCACTTTTTGCAAAACAATACAGACAGTGATTTGCAAAACACTAAACACACTTGCATTACATTAGACACAGAATGTCAAATTACCACACATATGAGCCAATTGGTTAAACACAGCCATCAGATGCACAAACACACCATTGCTTAATTGTAGATACACAATCAGGTTTAAGCACTATAAAAATGCAGCAGGTGAGTTCACCTGTCTTCAACCAAAATGGAAGGAGAGTGAAGTACTGTACACAGAGAACGTGAAAATATACAATACATTCACCAAACACTACACAAGACAACCAATGATGCAGACTGATGAAAATATACATTTTCTCCCATTTTCCCAAATCAGTCAACATGTCAACATGGAGGATCACAACAAAAAAGTATCTTGCCAGATCCAGCTAGGCAAAGAGATAATGTCTAGTATTTTCTGTTTAAACTTTTTCAAAAGAAAAATTGTGGTACTGTAATTTGAACCTGTACTGGATACAGTATTTTATGTTTGTCTGATATTTGCTGAGCTTACAGTGTTATGCTCATAGTAGCATGAAAACTGGGACATGTATTGTTGTGATTCTCCATGTTGAAATGTTGACTGATTTGGTTATATGGAGAGAACATTTATATTTTCATCAGTCTGCATCATTGATTTGGGTATATGGAGAGAAAATGTAATTTTTTTCATCAGTCTGCATCATTGATTTGGGTATATGTAGATAAATAAATTATATTTTCATCAGTCTACTCTACAGCATTGGTCTTGTGTAGTGTTTGGTGAATTTATTGTATATTTGCACATTCTCTGCGTACTTCACTTACAGTACTCTAATCACTGAGAAGTAGAATTGCTAAATGTGTTTTAGGTTAAGCACAGCAGTTTAATGTGCAAAGGATCTGAGGTGTTCTGATAATTGTGTGTGTGGTTGTGCTAATTGTGTGTTTTGAAACACCGGGCCCCGTTTTCAAAATCATGCTTAGGCAATCGGAAAAAAAAACTATTGTGTGTTTCATTATATACATATGTTTCAGTCTTCTCATAAAAAAAAGATTAGATTTTTGGGTCTTTTCCTGCCTTTGGTCCGCTTTGCATTCACATCTCAAATGAACCGCAGCAGCGTTCACTTGCAAGAGTGAATGAGCTTTCACACCACCCCAAACCAACCGGACTATCCGAGGTTCGATTAAGCTTATTATAGGACACTGGACATGGGTATGGATGGCTCCAGGTGCTGCTGCGTTAAAGTGCACATCTTCAATATCTGTACTATTTAAAAGCACAGTGCAGGACACACTCAAAGGTTATCGCACCTCAGAGATGGTAGTGGACATGTATGACAGGACAAAGGCCATATGTAATGGCCTTTGGATTGAGGAACATACTACCAGCCAAAGGAGGAAGCAGAAAAGGATGGACGAGTATGTAGTTGAGTCATCTTTTTACATTTAGTCATTTAGCTGACGCATCTTGTGGCACAAGCTCAGACCTCAGCTCAGGAGATCAGCTGAGACAGAGACTGTTCTATCCAGTCGTCGACAGAATGCTGCAAGAGCTTGAGAGCAGGTTCTCATGAGTTGGATAACAACTTATGAGAGGCATACAGGCATGTTATCCAGCCTCAGACCAGTTTCTCTCAGTGGAATTGCTGCAACCCCTCGCCACACATTACAATATCCAACTATTGCCAGAGGAGATCACAGTTGCAAAGTGTTTCGTGGTCAGGACAGGCAGAGATGCAATCCCTACTATCCAAAGTGTCTTTTCCCTCCTGGATGATAATAATAATAATAATAATAATAATAATAATAATAATAATAATAATAATAATAATAATAATAATAATAATAATAATAATAATAATAATAATAATAATAATAATAATAATAATAATAATAATAATAATAATAATAATAATAATAATAATAATAATAATAATAATAATAATAATAATAATAATAATAATAATAATAATAATAATAATAATAATAATAATAATAATAATAATAATAATAATAATAATAATAATAATAATAATAATAATAATAATAATAATAATAATAATAATAATAATGCATTTGATTTATAAGGCGCCTTTCAGGACACAAAAAAAAAAGTCCACAAATTGGTGAATGAAAGAATTATAGGATCAAATTAAAACTACTTACTAAAAATGTTTAAAAGTAATAAAAACCAACAAAAAATACCAAACACTAACAAACATTCAGCACAGACAATGGGGATGCTGACATAAAAAAAAAAAAAAAAAAAAAAAAAAATTAAACAATTTTTTTTTTTTTTTTTTTTTTTAGATCCGGGGCTAGGAGAAAAACATCCGGGGCTAAAGCCCCGGAAGCCCAGGGCTAACGACGCCACTGCTCCCCACCCAGCCCGGCCACCGCTAGCAACCCCCCGGTCAGCTCCGAGTCCAGGCAGACAGCAGACAGACATCCCTGTCAGGACACCATCCACGCTACAGCCGCCCAGACAGGTTAGAATAATAGAACGTTTTATTCACCATAACCAGTACAAGTAGGCTACAGGTTACATTGGAATTGGAATCTAATCCGTACATTTTTTAGTACATGGTTTAAATTGTGCGCATAACACGCCATACATTCTATTGTAGATAAGAAATTACCGAACAGCCAGCACAAAATTATGTTGTGTCTGTCCATTATGTTTGTTACTTTTGTTATTTCCCCCCCTATGTAAAGCGACCTTGGGTCTTTTGAAAGGCGCTATATAAAATGAAGCTATTATTATTATTATTATTATTATTATTATTATTATTATTATTATTATTATTATTATTATTATTATTATTATTATTATTATTATTATTATTATTATTATTATTATTATTATAGAGCCGACACGCGCACAGTCTAGATTTAAAGAGTGTTGGACTTTGCGCAGAAGAATGACAGGAGACGTGCTCGTATAAAATAATAGGCCTACTACAATAGAAAGCAGCTCCTGACTGCATCCTATATAAAGTTATTATTATTATCCTCTACTATGTAGCCTATAGGATGTGTTTTGTTTGTTTTTTTGTAGGCTACTTTTCTTTTATACAAAATTATGTTATGTGAACCGTTCCGTTGTGTGAACTCAAATTATGATATGGCTATAACGTTCTACAATACCTTCATGTTACAAAAAATATATACAAAGCCACTTGTATTTGTCAATGAATGATGCCTGAAAAAATAAACATTAAAAAAAAAAAGCTTTAAGTGGCCGCGATGTCACTTTATTATTGATTTAGGGGAGTGGGCGGGGCCCCATGGTCCGACCTTGCGGGGGAGCCCCGAAATATTGTGCAACGCCACTGCTTCTAAGTATATATATCATTATTGTACATGCTATCATACAGAGCTGTATGAGTTATATGCAGGTGTACAAGTAGAAGAAGCTCATGAGCAGATTAGTATTATTATTATTATTTTTAGACGATTAGGGAAGAAAGATGGGTTTTAACACCACTGGTAGCACAGCAAACCACTTCTGATATACGCTAAACGCAGCCTAACCCCGACTCTAATAACGTGTTGCGAAACTGACAGTAATCAGCGGGTGATGGAGAGGTGGGAGCTGACGAAGCATGAGTCTCTTACTCCACCCAACGGCTCGCTAACGATGCAACATGTAAACTTCTCGCATGCGGAGTCAGAGTTTATTTATTCATGTATTTATTTATTTAAATAATAACCAGGATCCCTTCCCTTCACATCCGCGCGAGGCTAATTGCACGTCTTGCGGTTCGCCCGGGGTGAGCGGGCAAGGGCAAGGCCCTGTGGCACGGTGTCAGTAAGGGTCTCTGTCACCCATCGTATTCCCCCGCGCCCCGGTGGGCCTAATTCAAACCCGCCCCCTTTTTATGGATCCTCCAATCGCAACTATGGCAAAGTTGCAATTGGAGGATGGAGAAAAGAGGGGCACTCAGTAGCAGGGCACTACATGTGCACTTTAATCCTCCTTTCACTACCACACCACACTACCGAAGGTTAACCCTTTCACTACCACACTACAGACGGTTTAACATTGTGTGGTGTGGTAGTGAAAGGGTTAACCGCCTGTAGTGTGGTAGTGAAAGGGTTAACCGTCTGCAGTGTGGTAGTGAAATGGATGGTTAACCTTCTGTTGTGTGGTAGTGAAATGTTAACTGTCTATAGTGTGGTAGTGAAAGGTTAACGTAAGGTTATGTATATAACCAAGTTCTGTGAATTATGGTGACGCTCAGCATCATTCTGCACTGTACTTCACTTCGTGCACGAGCACTGAATAAAAAATTCCACCATGTACCTTTACATCCCAACATTCGTCTGGCCACACCCCCATCCGCTTACCTTCATAAGGAGGCGTGTGGTCACCTACTCGCCTCCTTCCCAAACTTTCACCACAAGGCGAGATCAAGGGCAGCAGCGGCGTCTGATGCTGAGCGTCACCATAATTCATAATATTTACTCATTTTAAGTATGTTTGTATTTCCAATGCACAATATAACGTTATTATCTAAAATAAAAAACACTCGTTTTCCTGAGCAGGAAGTGACTCCAGTTTTTTTGTTTTTCTTTTTTTTTTTTGTATTTCTCGGCCCGGGCTAGACGCGATAGCGCTCTGAGTGCGCGTCACAGTTTGATCGCTGTATCCGTCACAGCCAATCAGTGCATAACGCGTTGTGCGTTGAAATATGACTATTATGTTGGAATCCGGGCGCGATTTGAAGCGGTCTAGCCAGTAGCGTCAAGAATTTCTGTAGCCGCATTTCGCGGAGACGCTCTCTGATTGGCCGACGCCAGTATTTTTTTCCGTAGCAGAATTTCACAGAGACGATCTCTGATTGGCCGAATCCAATTTCCAATGTTCTAATTCTAGCTTATTCCTAGGTTGGTGAGATGCAGGCAGCTGTTTGTCTTAGAGCGTGCCGTGACTGCAAGTTCTTTAGACTGTTAAGCTTAGGCACTCTTTCAAAGTTGGTTAAGGTTAGAGTTTGTCTTAGAGCATGGCGATAGAACGCCAGGTAGTTTGCAGTCTGTTCGAGCGGAAATGGACAAAGGAATGAAGTACTTGTGTTGTGTGGTGCTGCTAACTGCTAACAAGCTAACACTTGGCTAACAAGCTATATGGCGGATGCAGTCTGGACACAGTGGACAGTGGTCTGGAATACATCAACAGTGGATTATACACTACTTTATCAAGGCAAGCCCTCCTGCCCTGGACGTGTCAACTAAACAGTGAGTATCTCTCTCTCTCTCTCTCTCTCTCTCTCTCTCTCTCTCTCTCTCTCTCTCTCTCTCTCTCTCTCTCTCTCTCTCTCTCTCTCGCGCGCTTTTGGATTGAAAATACGTGGATTATGGCTTGTTCAATATCGTCTATGTTTGAATGAATGAATGAATGAGAACTTTATTAACAGATTGCAGAATGGGTACAATACAGTACGGCTCAATACACACAATTGTTAAGGGGATGCAGACCAGAGAAAGACGTTTGTCTTGTTTACATCAGGGTCCCAGATTTTCGATTCATATCGATAGTTTAATAGCTAGCCTTGGCTCGTTTAACAATATGCAAAATATGTGTACAGCCCTGTACTCATACTGAAGTTATTCTTGGTATATAATAGGTCTGATTGTGTAACGAATCGATTCCACGTCGCGCTGTGTGTGAGAGAGAGAAGGAGAGAGGGAGAGATCTGCGTGTGTTTGGAGACGGAGCGAGTTTTGTTTCTAACTTTTCTATTTATATATTGTGTTTCAAGTTGTGAATTAGACTATACTTTATTTGACTGGTTGTGTGTTGTTGTAGTAACAGCTGAGCGACTCGTTCATAAGAGCCGATTCATTGCCGTGAGCGTGAGTCGAATCGCTCACGTCTTGCCATGAGTCGGTTGCGTGGTACTGTACATGTTTGCAAAATGTTTGGTATAGCGCCCCTAGTGGCGAAGCATCCACGAGCCGCTACTGCGCTGAGGCCCCCCACAACCATCAGACCGGGGAGGACCGAGCCCCCCGACCCTCCCTAATGGCTATTGGAGGCTTACGGGAGGGAGACGGATCCGAGGAACTCAAGCAACTCAACGCACAGGGTGAGCAGACCGTGGCTTGACCCCACGACTACGCACACGCACAACCTGCATGCCACCAGGGAACGAACGGAAGGAACAAACCTCGTTACTGCCCCCAAAATCACGGGGTCAAGAGCAAACCCAACCCCGTGGCAAGGCTGTAGCAGCGGAGCGCGAAGGAAGACCCAGACCCACTGAAGGGACTGGATCCCCTGGAAAAAGGGGGCCTGGAGAGGTCAATGACGCCAGGCATCAAGACCCCACCAGGCGGTCACTTAGTGATACCGCCCCCCACATCGCCAGCGTATTCGGATAAGGCCCCTCCAAGAGCGGGCCCTTTCCCCCAATAGCACACCGCCTGGCACACTGACCCTGCAGAACAGGCAGTCAGCATGGCCGTAAGCACTCAAAAAGTTCAACCAACGGAAGCAGGCAGCGCACTGGGGAAACCAGGCAGCAGGCTGTAACCTGAGCCTGGAGCACTGCGGACAAGACAGGCGCCAAAGGAGTCAACTGAAAACAGCCCCCCCGGCGGAAGGGGCGTATGCTGGCGTTGTTGATCACCATGACAAAGCCTCCATTAAAAAAAACCCACCCAGAGGGGCCGAGGCAGAGAAGGCTGACATGATTGGCAGATGTCATGAACGTGCAGGGGCACACTCAACCGGGTAACCCGGGAGTTGACTCTGCTCCAACATACCAGGGAATCAACTACCCTCTCGGTACAGACGGTGGTTGTTCCTATAACCCCTCAAGAAAAAACTCCAAAACACACCTGCAGGTATACACCAACTATACCGCAGTACAAGTGTTTCAGTTTCCAAAAAAGGGTTATCCCAGGCCTACGGTATCAACGAAACTTTACTTTGGACCGGGCCCGGCGGCCCGGGAAGCACACAGGATTACCAGAGGGGGTCCAGAAGACCACCCCAACAGCCCCTCTTTGCCATGCGTGAGAGAGGAGCGAAAGAAGGAGAACCAGCCCCTTACAATAGTGCCAGGTACAAAAGAGTACCCAACAAAGGGTCTCCATAACGCCTAACCCTGTGACACCCGGGCCGACCCGGCATTTTTCCCCCTGAAAAAAGCCAAGTCCCTCAGGGTACCAGAACAGCAGATCTGCATCCCCGGCGGACAACGGGTTAACTGATCTGGACCAGCGTGACCAGAACCAGTCCTGTGCCCTAACCACGCCGACATGCCTACTCCATGAGAAGGGGCAGATATGCGTGTTGACCTAAAACATGAAAAGAGGGCGCCACCCAGACGGGCCGGTTTGAACCGTGCTCGGTGGCCCACCCCAAGGACGTGAGACCACTCTACCTATGTTCTGATCTATTCCGTTAACATCCCCAGATATGAACGAGAATCCGTCGAGACCCAGTAACAGGCTCTCGGAAGAGGAAAAAACCCCCATCCCAGTTGCTTTATAAAAACGCTGTTTTAATAACAAGTAACCAAGGCGTACTAGCCACCCGCATGATTCTTATCAGAAACACCCCGAGCCAGCACTATGTATGCGTCGGGACACAAAACACATCAATGGACAGTCTAACCAGACCCCACATTGATCCCTCAAGGCGCCTGGGAGAACAAGAAGAGTGTGGTGCTTCATATTCTCCACACTCTTTTATTAAAAAAGAAAGAACACAGACTGACATGAATCCCAATTGACGCAGCCGAGGATAAAAACTGTTTACATTTTTATATCCCGTCATCCCTACCACAGAGGATAGACGGAACTCCCCAGAGAGACTTCCCACGTGAGCCATAGATTGAAAAGCCACGGTAACATTGAGTCATGTGACCAACCGACTCAAGTTACGCGTATATCGAGCATAGTGGAACCTTAATTCCTACGCTCTATCCCGACACTTGACAATAACAGACCTTACATACGGGTCTAACTCACGGAAGCCATCGTCCAATAGCAACGTGCATAGTGACGTGTGCTATGACGGGGGGAAACCCAAGACTCATCGCCTGTGATAGGTGCAGAGTCTGGGAAACCCTTCCCCCCCCCCCCCCCCCCCCCCCCCCCCCCCTCCCTGCCAAGCCGCCTAACAGCTTGGCCCTGACTGAACTAATAAGAGAGGTAATAAACCCCCTGACCAATCAGAAGAGAGAAGGAGGGGTTTATCCGGTACCCCCTCACAAGCCCAACCCTTGCATACAACAACAACAAATAGCCATATGATACCTTTAGTAGCAATGCTAATGAATAGCGCAAGCTAATACAATGCACGCTAACCACAGAAAATCTGTGAACAGGGTTTATAACAAGACCAAGGGTGTGTGTGAATCGTACACCTGCATCCATGTTGTAACACAGAAAAAACATTGATAGAGAGAGAGAGAACGGCTGAGCCGTGGTACGTTTTCATACGAGCATTACTCCAAACCCAACACAATAGTGTTGTAGCTCAATATACTGTGTAAGCAACAGAGCACACAACTAGCTTCTACCTTTATGTGGAGATTCAAGTCGAGGCAGAAAAAACCCTTTTTCAACCGAGTGTAGGCTGCATGCCTTGCTTAAGCTCTAACATAAATGTAACCCTCCTATCAACCCATACTAGCGAAGATTCACACGTTGCAACCCCATCATATGTTTGGTGAATAAACACACAGTTTGTTAACAAAAAATACAGTCCCCCTTTAGAGGGGACTCTTTATTTTTGAACAAAATCATAGCGGGCCGGGAAGGGAACAGGGGGAGACCACAGGGGGAAAAAGTCACTGGGTCTTAGCGACGCCTGCCACGAGCCGATAGGGATTTGCCACCTCGGGGAGCCCCGGAGGGACGGTAAACGATCGGCGGCTGGTCTTGACGATCCCCACCGTCGCCTCCGGGCGTAGATGGGCCGGCTGTCGTAGCGGAGGCGCCCTCTCTCCTCCTGGCCTTCTTCACCGAAGGTCCAGCAGTGGCGGTGGTGGCAGCGGCGGGCCACGGCGGAGGGATCCTCGACGACGTGGCAGCCGTCTGACTCCACCGGCGACATCGGGAGGGGGGAAATGAGGCTGGAGCACGGAGCGCTCCTCCTGCATCTCTCTACAAGTCGAGGTCATCAATTGCAGGGCCGTCCCGAATAGTCCAGCATCGGAGAGGGGGGTGCCGTCACAAGTGGAACTCTCTTCTTCTCGGTGCACACGAACCTGCTCCCAGCCAAAGGTGGCGCTGGATCAGAGTTGCCAGGGCGCGCACTTTCCCAGCGGCTATAGCCTGCAGCTGAGTCAGATGCAGGATGGCTCCTGCCGACTGGGCGAGCTGGTCATGTTGTACATCAGTCAGCTCCGTGCCGCCCGTCAATATCCCGGACATGAATCTCGCCAGCTGCACGATGTTAGACGCGGCAGCTAGAGATTGTGTTCCGGTGATAAATGAACTGGTCGCTCCAATATGCCAACTGCCTCGCCGATTTCCCTTGGGGAACCGGCTTCCGTAACGGCTCCCACACCACCTCCGGACAAAGGAGCGCCGCCATCGGCCTATCAAGCCGTGGCACGCCCTCCTTCATACCGTCGACCAAACCCGCCACCCACGTGACTTGCACGTAGGCAGGAGTAAGGCCTATGATGTGGGAGACCACCTGGCCCTGACGGACATAGGCCGCCATTGAGGGGAAAAATGGGTAGACAACGTCCACCCCTCTCACCGGGCGACGTTGCCATAGATGACCTATGAGATCATCAGGGACAGGAACAGGCAGTGGCTGCGGCAGCGGCACGCCGTTTGCGACTGCCACCGCCGCCATGAGCTCGGGAAACAAAGCACGCAGTTCCCCCTGCATACTTTCTCCTCCGAGCCCCGCGTCCCTCACATACAGCAGGCTACTGGTCAAGGAGCCACATTCCGATGTGGCTGATAGCAGTCAGAGGTTCTACCCCAACATCTTCGAACGAGGCGCCCCAAGGAGACATCTCACACCCCTCCAGTGTTACCTGGACGGGCGGGAGACATGTCTCCACTGGGCCTTCAAATAAGAACCTGTACGCCTCTATCATGTAGTCCTCTGTCTCCATCGGGCATGTAGAGACCGACGCATCCTCACCTGGCTCCAGCAACTCACCAAAACCATGCCGTTCGCGTCTGCAAGCCACCATCTTGCGACGGGAGCGAGCTGACGCAAAATGTTTGCGTCTCAAATCCCCGCAACCAACGGAACCGGCCGCCCAACAGCGGACGATTCCCCGGAAGCAGAGGAACCAGAGCCGGAACACCAGGCCAACCGACAGGAGACGGCACTGGTGCACCAGCTCCTTGGAGAGGCAAACTACCCATCGGACGCCTACCGGGCATGGCTGCCGACCACGAGAGAGGTCTCAGCCCTGCTCCAAGACGCACGACGGAGGGGGCAATGGAGAACCGCTGGTGAAGAGTAGGGTTGCCAGCGCGACCCTCCGAAGTAGACATTATGACTTAGTTTTTTCTGTTGAATATATGAGAGAAGAAAAAAACAAGCAACAATGTAAACACGTCTCAACTTTCTTCAGCTAACAACCTCGTCAAGTGTGGGATCTACCGAAGGCACTTCCTTGTGGTGAAAGTGAAGAAGGAGGCGAGTAGGTGACCACACACCTGCTTATGAAAGTAAGCGGATGGGGGTGTGGCCAGACAAATGTTGGGATGTAAAGGTACATGGTGGAATTTTTTATTCAGTGCTTGTGCACGAAGTGAAGTACAGTGCATAATGATGCTGAGCGTAAGCCATAATGAAACAGAACTGTCTATAGAAAAGGTTAACCTTCTTTAGTGTGGTAGTGAAATGGTTAACCTTCTGTAGTGTGGTAGTGAAAGGGGTCCTTAAGTTTGCTCAGAACAGGGTAAATCTGCATTTAACTACAGTATGATGCCCCTTTAGCTCATGGAATGAACTCCAACCTCAAAGCTTAAGATTATCCCCTCTGTTGCAGTTTAAAACCATGATCTCCAACTTTCGTCAATCAAGCTGTACGTGTTTTAATTGATTGTTATTCTTACTTCGTCGTATTGTTGTGATTTTATATGCTCTGTGATTTCATATGCTTTTCTTTATGTAGCTTATTTCTGTATGTACACTCGACGTGACTGTAAACGAGGGAAACACACACACTCATACACACACACTCACACTCTCACACACACACACACAAACACAGATACAAGCCATGGATGGCAGGGCTAAGAGAGATTCATCGCAGCCATGGCCGCGGGGCTGCTGGACGGGTGGACGTGGACTGCAGCCAGTCAGACAGGCTCCACACACACTGCTCCAGCACACCAGCCTGGTCCTGTACCCAGTGGTCATATAGCAGTGAGATGGCCAGCCATGTGTTGCAAATGAGATCAACTGCGGCGGGTTGGGTGACGAGCGCACGGCTGGATGGGATCTGACCAGCCGGGGCAGCCGGGGAGGGAGAGGGGAGGGAGAGAGAGAGAGAGAGAGAGAGAGAGAGAGAGAGAGAGAGAGATAGAGAGAGAGAGAGAGAGAGAGAGAGAGAGAGAGAGAGAGAGAGAGAGAGAGAGAGAGAGAGAGAGAGAGAGAGAGAGAGAGAGAGAGGGAGGAGAGAGGAGAGGAGAGAGATGGGGAGGGAGGAGAGGGAGAGGGAGAGGGAGGGAGGGGAGAGGGAGAGGGAGAGGGAGAGGGGAGGAGAGGGAGAGGGAGAGGGAGAGGGAGAGGGAGAGGGAGAGGGAGGGAGAGAGAGAGAGGGGGAGGGAGAGAGAGGGAGATAAGGGGAGAGGCAGCCGGGGCATGCAAGCAGGCCCGGACTGGCCATCGGGAGCACCGGGAGTTTTCCCGGTGGCCTGGCCTGCACAGATTTAAAAAAAAGTATATAAAAAAAAAAAAAAAAAAAAATTATTATTATTATTTTTTTTGCCAGGCCATTGTTTCTAGTTGTGGCGGCGGCGCGGCGCGATAGTTAGATAACCTAGGTGGGTGGGGAACAACCAGGATTTCACTGTCTGCGACAGAGTTGGAGAACTATCTGACTCTCTCCCTCACGCGGATCACAATGGAGCCGTGCTGCCGCTTGTGTTGGTGGAGGCGGGACCAGGCGATACAACTGATTGACAGCGGAGGCGGCGAATGGAATGGCAGACGGCACTCAGATGCAGAATAACAGCCAGGCAATGAGCCAGGTTGATTGATTGATTGATTGATTGAAAACTTTATTAACAGATTGCAGAAT
>NW_028172945.1:0-27455 GCF_963971535.1 Notolepis coatsorum | reverse complement strand
CTCATGTCTGTGCTTCTCTTCTCTTATCATGTCTGTGCTTCTCCTCTCTTCTCATGTCTGTGCTTCTCTTCTCCTCTCATGTATGTGCTTCTCCTCTCTTCTCATGTCTGTGCTTCTCTTCTCCTCTCATGTCTGTGCTTCTCTTCTCCTCTCATGTCTGTGCTTCTCTTCTCTTCTCATGTCTGTGCTTCTCTTCTCCTCTCATGTCTGTGCTTCTCTTCTCCTCTCATGTCTGTGCTTCTCTTCCCCTCTCATGTCTGTGCTTCTCTTCTCTTCTCATGTCTGTGCTTCTCTTCTCCTCTCATGTCTGTGCTTCTCTTCTCCTCTCATGTCTGTGCTTCTCTTCTCCTCTCATGTCTGTGCTTCTCCTCTCTTCTCATGTCTGTGCTTCTCTTCTCATCTCATGTCTGTGCTTCTCTTCTCATCTCATGTCTGTGCTTCTCTTCTCTTCTCATGTATGTGCTTCTCTTCTCCTCTCATGTCTGTGCTTCTCTTCTCATCTCATGTCTGTGCTTCTCTTCTCATCTCATGTCTGTGCTTCTCTTCTCTTCTCATGTCTGTGCTTATCTTCTCTTCTCATGTCTGTGCTTCTCTTCTCATGTCTGTGCTTCTCTTCTCTTCTCATGTCTGTGCTTCTCTTCTCATGTCTGTGCTTCTCTTCTCTTCTCCTCTCATGTCTGTGCTTCTCTTCTCCTCTCATGTCTGTGCTTCTCCTCTCTTCTCATGTCTGTGCTTCTCTTCTCCTCTCATGTCTGTGCTTCTATTCTCCTCTCATGTATGTGCTTCTCTTCTCTTCTCATGCCTGTGCTTCTCTTCTCTTCTCATGTCTGTGCTTCTCTTCTCCTCTCATGTCTGTGCTTCTCTTCTCCTCTCATGGCTGTGCTTCTCCTCTCCTCTCATGTCTGTACTTCTCTTCTCTTCTCCTCTCATGTCTGTGCCTCTCTTCTCCTCTCATGTCTGTGCTTCTCTTCTCCTCTCATGTCTGTGCTTCTCTTCTCCTCTCATGTCTGTGCTTCTCTTCTCCTCTCATGTCTGTGCTTCTCTTCTCTTCTCATGTCTGTGCTTCTCTTCTCCTCTCATGTCTGTGCTTCTCTTCTCCTCTCATGTCTGTGCTTCTCTTCTCCTCTCATGTCTGTGCTTCTCTTCTCCTCTCATGTCTGTGCTTCTCCTCTCCTCTCATGTCTGTGCTTCTCTTCTCCTCTCATGTCTGTGCTTCTCTTCTCTTCTCATGTCTGTGCTTCTCTTCTCTTCTCATGTATGTGCTTCTCTTCTCCTCTCAAGTATGTGCTTCTCTTCTCCTCTCATGTCTGTGCTTCTCTTCTCCTCTCATGTCTGTGCTTCTCTTCTCATGTATGTGCTTATCTTCTCCTCTCATGTCTGTGCTTCTCTTCTCCTCTCATGTCTGTGCTTCTCTTCTCTTCTCATGTCTGTGCTTCTCCTCTCTTCTCATGTCTGTGCTTCTCTTCTCGTCTCATGTATGTGCTTCTCTTCTCCTCTCATGTCTGTGCTTCTCTTCTCCTCTCATGTCTGTGCTTCTCTTCTCCTCTCATGTCTGTGCTTCTCTGCTCCTCTCATTTATGTGCTTCTCTTCTCCTCTCATGTCTGTGCTTCTCTTCTCCTCTCATGTATGTGCTTCTCTTCTCCTCTCATGTCTGTGCTTCTCTTCTCCTCTCATGTCTGTGCTTCTCTTCTCCTCTCATGTCTGTGCTTCTCTTCTCTTCTCATGTCTGTGCTTCTCTTCTCATGTCTGTGCTTCTCTTCTCCTCTCATGTCTGTGCTTCTCTTCTCCTCGCATGTCTGTGCTTCTATTCTCCTCTCATGTCTTTGCTTCTCTTCTCCTCTCATGTATGTGCTTCTCCTCTCCTCTCATGTCTGTGCTTCTCTTCTCCTCTCATGTCTGTGCTTCTCTTCTCTTCTCATGTCTGTGCTTCTCTTCTCTTCTCATGTCTGTGCTTCTCTTCTCCTCCCATGTCTGTGCTTCTATTCTCCTCTCATGTCTGTGCTTCTCTTCTCCTCTCATGTCTGTGCTTCTCTTCTCATGTCTGTGCTTCTCTTCTCCTCTCATGTCTGTGCTTATCTTCTCTTCTCATGTCTGTGCTTCTCTTCTCCTCTCATGTCTGTGCTTCTCCTCTCCTCTCATGTCTGTGCTTCTCTTCTCCTCTCATGTCTGTGCTTCTCTTCTCCTCTCATGTCTGTGCTTCTCTTCTCCTCTCATGTCTGTGCTTCTCCTCTCTTCTCATGTCTGTGCTTCTCTTCTCATCTCATGTCTGTGCTTCTCTTCTCATCTCATGTATGTGCTTCTCTTCTCCTCTCATGTATGTGCTTCTCTTCTCCTCTCATGTCTGTGCTTCTCTTCTCTTCTCATGTCTGTGCTTCTCTTCTCCTCTCATGTCTGTGCTTCTCTTCTCTTCTCATGTCTGTGCTTCTCTTCTCTTCTCATGTCTGTGCTTCTCTTCTCCTCTCATGTCTGTGCTTCTCTTCTCCTCTCATGTCTGTGCTTCTCTTCTCTTCTCATGTCTGGTTTCTCCTCTCCTCTCATGTATGTGCTTCTCTTCTCCTCTCATGTCTGTGCTTCTCTTCTCTTCTCATGTCTGTGCTTCTCTTCTCCTCTCATGTCTGTGCTTCTCTTCTCTTCTCATGTCTGTGCTTCTCCTCTCCTCTCATGTCTGTGCTTCTCTTTTCTTCTCATGTCTGTGCTTCTCTTCTCCTCTCATGTCTGTGCTTCTCTTCTCCTCTCATGTCTGTGCTTCTCTTCTCCTCTCATGTCTGTGCTTCTCTACTCCTCTCATGTCTGTGCTTCCCTTCTCTTCTCATGTCTGTGCTTCTCTTCTCTTATCATGTCTGTGCTTCTCTTCTCCTCTCATGTCTGTGCTTCTCTTCTCTTCTCATGTCTGTGCTTCTCTTCTCCTCTCATGTCTGTGCTTCTCTTCTCCTCTCATGTCTGTGCTTCTCTTCCCCTCTCATGTCTGTGCTTCTCTTCTCTTCTCATGTCTGTGCTTCTCTTCTCCTCTCATGTCTGTGCTTCTCTTCTCCTCTCATGTCTGTGCTTCTCTTCTCCTCTCATGTCTGTGCTTCTCCTCTCTTCTCATGTCTGTGCTTCTCTTCTCATCTCATGTCTGTGCTTCTCTTCTCATCTCATGTCTGTGCTTCTCTTCTCTTCTCATGTATGTGCTTCTCTTCTCCTCTCATGTCTGTGCTTCTCTTCTCATCTCATGTCTGTGCTTCTCTTCTCATCTCATGTCTGTGCTTCTCTTCTCTTCTCATGTCTGTGCTTATCTTCTCTTCTCATGTCTGTGCTTCTCTTCTCATGTCTGTGCTTCTCTTCTCTTCTCATGTCTGTGCTTCTCTTCTCATGTCTGTGCTTCTCTTATCTTCTCCTCTCATGTCTGTGCTTCTCTTCTCCTCTCATGTCTGTGCTTCTCCTCTCTTCTCATGTCTGTGCTTCTCTTCTCCTCTCATGTCTGTGCTTCTATTCTCCTCTCATGTATGTGCTTCTCTTCTCTTCTCATGCCTGTGCTTCTCTTCTCTTCTCATGTCTGTGCTTCTCTTCTCCTCTCATGTCTGTGCTTCTCTTCTCCTCTCATGGCTGTGCTTCTCCTCTCCTCTCATGTCTGTACTTCTCTTCTCTTCTCCTCTCATGTCTGTGCCTCTCTTCTCCTCTCATGTCTGTGCTTCTCTTCTCCTCTCATGTCTGTGCTTCTCTTCTCCTCTCATGTCTGTGCTTCTCTTCTCCTCTCATGTCTGTGCTTCTCTTCTCTTCTCATGTCTGTGCTTCTCTTCTCCTCTCATGTCTGTGCTTCTCTTCTCCTCTCATGTCTGTGCTTCTCTTCTCCTCTCATGTCTGTGCTTCTCTTCTCTTCTCATGTCTGTGCTTCTCCTCTCTTCTCATGTCTGTGCTTCTTTTCTCGTCTCATGTATGTGCTTCTCTTCTCCTCTCATGTCTGTGCTTCTCTTCTCCTCTCATGTCTGTGCTTATCTTCTCCTCTCATGTCTGTGCTTCTCTGCTCCTCTCATTTATGTGCTTCTCTTCTCCTCTCATGTCTGTGCTTCTCTTCTCCTCTCATGGCTGTGCTTCTCTTCTCCTCTCATGTCTGTGCTTCTCTTCTCCTCTCATGTCTGTGCTTCTCTTCTCCTCTCATGTCTGTGCTTCTCTTCTCTTCTCATGTCTGTGCTTCTCTTCTCATGTCTGTGCTTCTCTTCTCCTCTCATGTCTGTGCTTCTCTTCTCCTCTCATGTCTGTGCTTCTCTTCTCCTCTCATGTCTTTGCTTCTCTTCTCCTCTCATGTATGTGCTTCTCCTCTCCTCTCATGTCTGTGCTTCTCTTCTCCTCTCATGTCTGTGCTTCTCTTCTCTTCTCATGTCTGTGCTTCTCTTCTCTTCTCATGTCTGTGCTTCTCTTCTCCTCCCATGTCTGTCCTTCTCTTCTCCTCTCATGTCTGTGCTTCTCTTCTCCTCTCATGTCTGTGCTTCTCTTCTCATGTCTGTGCTTCTCTTCTCCTCTCATGTCTGTGCTTATCTTCTCTTCTCATGTCTGTGCTTCTCTTCTCCTCTCATGTCTGTGCTTCTCCTCTCCTCTCATGTCTGTGCTTCTCTTCTCCTCTCATGTCTGTGCTTCTCTTCTCCTCTCATGTCTGTGCTTCTCTTCTCATCTCATGTCTGTGCTTCTCTTCTCCTCTCATGTATGTGCTTCTCTTCTCCTCTCATGTCTGTGCTTCTCTTCTCTTCTCATGTCTGTGCTTCTCTTCTCCTCTCATGTCTGTGCTTCTCTTCTCTTCTCATGTCTGTGCTTCTCTTCTCTTCTCATGTCTGTGCTTCTCTTCTCCTCTCATGTCTGTGCTTCTCTTCTCCTCTCATGTCTGTGCTTCTCTTCTCTTCTCATGTCTGGTTTCTCCTCTCCTCTCATGTATGTGCTTCTCTTCTCCTCTCATGTCTGTGCTTCTCTTCTCTTCTCATGTCTGTGCTTCTCTTCTCCTCTCATGTCTGTGCTTCTCTTCTCTTCTCATGTCTGTGCTTCTCCTCTCCTCTCATGTCTGTGCTTCTCTTCTCTTCTCATGTCTGTGCTTCTCTTCTCCTCTCATGTCTGTGCTTCTCTTCTCTTCTCATGTCTGTGCTTCTCTTCTCCTCTCATGTCTGTGCTTCTCTACTCCTCTCATGTCTGTGCTTCTCTTCTCTTCTCATGTCTGTGCTTCTCTTCTCTTATCATGTCTGTGCTTCTCCTCTCTTCTCATGTCTGTGCTTCTCTTCTCCTCTCATGTCTGTGCTTCTCCTCTCTTCTCATGTCTGTGCTTCTCTTCTCCTCTCATGTCTGTGCTTCTCTTCTCCTCTCATGTCTGTGCTTCTCTTCTCTTCTCATGTCTGTGCTTCTCTTCTCCTCTCATGTCTGTGCTTCTCTTCTCCTCTCATGTCTGTGCTTCTCTACTCCTCTCATGTCTGTGCTTCTCTTCTCTTCTCATGTCTGTGCTTCTCTTCTCTTATCATGTCTGTGCTTCTCCTCTCTTCTCATGTCTGTGCTTCTCTTCTCCTCTCATGTCTGTGCTTCTCCTCTCTTCTCATGTCTGTGCTTCTCTTCTCCTCTCATGTCTGTGCTTCTCTTCTCCTCTCATGTCTGTGCTTCTCTTCTCATGTCTGTGCTTCTCTTCTCCTCTCATGTCTGTGCTTCTCTTCTCCTCTCATGTCTGTGCTTCTCTTCCCCTCTCATGTCTGTGCTTCTCTTCTCTTCTCATGTCTGTGCTTCTCTTCTCCTCTCATGTCTGTGCTTCTCTTCTCCTCTCATGTCTGTGCTTCTCTTCTCCTCTCATGTCTGTGCTTCTCCTCTCTTCTCATGTCTGTGCTTCTCCTCTCATCTCATGTCTGTGCTTCTCTTCTCATCTCATGTCTGTGCTTCTCTTCTCTTCTCATGTATGTGCTTCTCTTCTCCTCTCATGTCTGTGCTTCTCTTCTCATCTCATGTCTGTGCTTCTCTTCTCTTCTCATGTCTGTGCTTATCTTCTCTTCTCATGTCTGTGCTTCTCTTCTCATGTTTGTGCTTCTCTTCTCTTCTCATGTCTGTGCTTCTCTTCTCATGTCTGTGCTTCTCTTCTCTTCTCCTCTCATGTCTGTGCTTCTCCTCTCTTCTCATGTCTGTGCTTCTCTTCTCCTCTCATGTCTGTGCTTCTATTCTCCTCTCATGTCTGTGCTTCTCTTCTCTTATCATGTCTGTGCTTCTCTTCTCCTCTCATGTCTGTGCTTCTCTTCTCCTCTCATGTCTGTGCTTCTCCTCTCCTCTCATGTCTGTGCTTCTCTTCTCTTCTCCTCTCATGTCTGTGCTTCTCTTCTCCTCTCATGTCTGTGCTTCTCCTCTCTTCTCATGTCTGTGCTTCTCTTCTCCTCTCATGTCTGTGCTTCTCTTCTCCTCTCATGTCTGTGCTTCTCTTCTCATGTCTGTGCTTCTCTTCTCCTCTCATGTCTGTGCTTCTCTTCTCCTCTCATGTCTGTGCTTCTCTTCCCCTCTCATGTCTGTGCTTCTCTTCTCTTCTCATGTCTGTGCTTCTCTTCTCCTCTCATGTCTGTGCTTCTCTTCTCCTCTCATGTCTGTGCTTCTCTTCTCCTCTCATGTCTGTGCTTCTCCTCTCTTCTCATGTCTGTGCTTCTCTTCTCATCTCATGTCTGTGCTTCTCTTCTCATCTCATGTCTGTGCTTCTCTTCTCTTCTCATGTATGTGCTTCTCTTCTCCTCTCATGTCTGTGCTTCTCTTCTCATCTCATGTCTGTGCTTCTCTTCTCTTCTCATGTCTGTGCTTATCTTCTCTTCTCATGTCTGTGCTTCTCTTCTCATGTTTGTGCTTCTCTTCTCTTCTCATGTCTGTGCTTCTCTTCTCATGTCTGTGCTTCTCTTCTCTTCTCCTCTCATGTCTGTGCTTCTCCTCTCTTCTCATGTCTGTGCTTCTCTTCTCCTCTCATGTCTGTGCTTCTATTCTCCTCTCATGTCTGTGCTTCTCTTCTCTTATCATGTCTGTGCTTCTCTTCTCCTCTCATGTCTGTGCTTCTCTTCTCCTCTCATGTCTGTGCTTCTCCTCTCCTCTCATGTCTGTGCTTCTCTTCTCTTCTCCTCTCATGTCTGTGCTTCTCTTCTCCTCTCATGTCTGTGCTTCTCTTCTCCTCTCATGTCTGTGCTTCTCTTCTCCTCACATGTCTGTGCTTCTCTTCTCCTCTCATGTCTGTGCCTCTCTTCTCCTCTCATGTCTGTGCTTCTCTTCTCTTCTCATGTCTGTGCTTCTCTTCTCCTCTCATGTCTGTGCTTCTCTTCTCCTCTCATGTCTGTGCTTCTCTTCTCCTCTCATGTCTGTGCTTCTCTTCTCTTCTCATGTCTGTGCTTCTCTTCTCCTCTCATGTCTGTGCTTCTCTTCTCATCTCATGTATGTGCTTCTCTTCTCTTCTCATGTCTGTGCTTCTCTTCTCTTCTCATGTCTGTGCTTCTCTTCTCTTCTCATGTCTGTGCTTCTCCTCTCCTCTCATGTCTGTGCTTCTCCTCTCTTCTCATGTCTGTGCTTCTCTTCTCCTCTCATGTCTGTGCTTCTCTTCTCCTCTCATGTCTGTGCTTCTCTTCTCCTCTCATGTATGTGCTTCTCTTCTCCTCTCATGTCTGTGCTTCTCTTCTCCTCTCATGTCTGTGCTTCTCTTCTCCTCTCATGTCTGTGCTTCTCTTCTCTTCTCATGTCTGTGCTTCTCTTCTCCTCTCATGTCTGTGCTTCTCTTCTCCTCTCATGTCTGTGCTTATCTTCTCCTCTCATGTCTGTGCTTCTCCTCTCTTCTCATGTCTGTGCTTCTCTTCTCCTCTCATGTCTGTGCTTCTCTTCTCATCTCATGTCTGTGCTTCTCTTCTCTTCTCATGTCTGTGCTTCTCTTCTCCTCTCATGTCTGTGCTTCTCTTCTCATCTCATGTATGTGTTTCTCTTCTCTTCTCATGTCTGTGCTTCTCTTCTCTTCTCATGTCTGTGCTTCTCTTCTCTTCTCATGTCTGTGCTTCTCTTCTCATGTCTGTGCTTCTCTTCTCTTCTCATGTCTGTGCTTCTCTTCTCATGTCTGTGCTTCTCTTCTCTTCTCCTCTCATGTCTGTGCTTCTCTTCTCCTCTCATGTCTGTGCTTCTCCTCTCTTCTCATGTCTGTGCTTCTCTTCTCCTCTCATGTCTGTGCTTCTCTTCTCCTCTCATGTCTGTGCTTCTCTTCTCCTCTCATGTCTGTGCTTCTCCTCTCCTCTCATGTCTGTGCTTCTCTTCTCCTCTCATGTCTGTGCTTCTCTTCTCTTCTCATGTCTGTGCTTCTCTTCTCCTCTCATGTCTGTGCTTCTCTTCTCCTCTCATGTCTGTGCTTCTCTTCTCTTCTCATGTCTGTGCTTCTCTTCTCCTCTCATGTCTGTGCTTCTCTTCTCCTCTCATGTCTGTGCTTCTCTTCCCCTCTCATGTCTGTGCTTCTCTTCTCTTCTCATGTCTGTGCTTCTCTTCTCCTCTCATGTCTGTGCTTCTCTTCTCCTCTCATGTCTGTGCTTCTCTTCTCCTCTCATGTCTGTGCTTCTCCTCTCTTCTCATGTCTGTGCTTCTCTTCTCATCTCATGTCTGTGCTTCTCTTCTCATCTCATGTCTGTGCTTCTCTTCTCTTCTCATGTATGTGCTTCTCTTCTCCTCTCATGTCTGTGCTTCTCTTCTCATCTCATGTCTGTGCTTCTCTTCTCATCTCATGTCTGTGCTTCTCTTCTCTTCTCATGTCTGTGCTTATCTTCTCTTCTCATGTCTGTGCTTCTCTTCTCATGTCTGTGCTTCTCTTCTCTTCTCATGTCTGTGCTTCTCTTCTCATGTCTGTGCTTCTCTTCTCTTCTCCTCTCATGTCTGTGCTTCTCTTCTCCTCTCATGTCTGTGCTTCTCCTCTCTTCTCATGTCTGTGCTTCTCTTCTCCTCTCATGTCTGTGCTTCTATTCTCCTCTCATGTATGTGCTTCTCTTCTCTTCTCATGTCTGTGCTTCTCTTCTCTTCTCATGTCTGTGCTTCTCTTCTCCTCTCATGTCTGTGCTTCTCTTCTCCTCTCATGTCTGTGCTTCTCCTCTCCTCTCATGTCTGTGCTTCTCTTCTCTTCTCCTCTCATGTCTGTGCTTCTCTTCTCCTCTCATGTCTGTGCTTCTCTTCTCCTCTCATGTCTGTGCTTCTCTTCTCCTCTCATGTCTGTGCTTCTCTTCTCCTCTCATGTCTGTGCTTCTCTTCTCTTCTCATGTCTGTGCTTATCTTCTCTTCTCATGTCTGTGCTTCTCTTCTCATGTCTGTGCTTCTCTTCTCTTCTCATGTCTGTGCTTCTCTTCTCATGTCTGTGCTTCTCTTCTCTTCTCCTCTCATGTCTGTGCTTCTCTTCTCCTCTCATGTCTGTGCTTCTCTTCTCTTCTCATGTCTGTGCTTCTCCTCTCCTCTCATGTCTGTGCTTCTCTTCTCTTCTCATGTCTGTGCTTCTCTTCTCCTCTCATGTCTGTGCTTCTCTTCTCTTCTCATGTCTGTGCTTCTCTTCTCCTCTCATGTCTGTGCTTCTCTACTCCTCTCATGTCTGTGCTTCTCTTCTCTTCTCATGTCTGTGCTTCTCTTCTCTTATCATGTCTGTGCTTCTCCTCTCTTCTCATGTCTGTGCTTCTCTTCTCCTCTCATGTCTGTGCTTCTCCTCTCTTCTCATGTCTGTGCTTCTCTTCTCCTCTCATGTCTGTGCTTCTCTTCTCCTCTCATGTCTGTGCTTCTCTTCTCTTCTCATGTCTGTGCTTCTCTTCTCCTCTCATGTCTGTGCTTCTCTTCTCCTCTCATGTCTGTGCTTCTCTACTCCTCTCATGTCTGTGCTTCTCTTCTCTTCTCATGTCTGTGCTTCTCTTCTCTTATCATGTCTGTGCTTCTCCTCTCTTCTCATGTCTGTGCTTCTCTTCTCCTCTCATGTCTGTGCTTCTCCTCTCTTCTCATGTCTGTGCTTCTCTTCTCCTCTCATGTCTGTGCTTCTCTTCTCCTCTCATGTCTGTGCTTCTCTTCTCATGTCTGTGCTTCTCTTCTCCTCTCATGTCTGTGCTTCTCTTCTCCTCTCATGTCTGTGCTTCTCTTCCCCTCTCATGTCTGTGCTTCTCTTCTCTTCTCATGTCTGTGCTTCTCTTCTCCTCTCATGCCTGTGCTTCTCTTCTCCTCTCATGTCTGTGCTTCTCTTCTCCTCTCATGTCTGTGCTTCTCCTCTCTTCTCATGTCTGTGCTTCTCTTCTCATCTCATGTCTGTGCTTCTCTTCTCATCTCATGTCTGTGCTTCTCTTCTCTTCTCATGTATGTGCTTCTCTTCTCCTCTCATGTCTGTGCTTCTCTTCTCATCTCATGTCTGTGCTTCTCTTCTCTTCTCATGTCTGTGCTTATCTTCTCTTCTCATGTCTGTGCTTCTCTTCTCATGTTTGTGCTTCTCTTCTCTTCTCATGTCTGTGCTTCTCTTCTCATGTCTGTGCTTCTCTTCTCTTCTCCTCTCATGTCTGTGCTTCTCCTCTCTTCTCATGTCTGTGCTTCTCTTCTCCTCTCATGTCTGTGCTTCTATTCTCCTCTCATGTCTGTGCTTCTCTTCTCTTATCATGTCTGTGCTTCTCTTCTCCTCTCATGTCTGTGCTTCTCTTCTCCTCTCATGTCTGTGCTTCTCCTCTCCTCTCATGTCTGTGCTTCTCTTCTCTTCTCCTCTCATGTCTGTGCTTCTCTTCTCCTCTCATGTCTGTGCTTCTCTTCTCCTCTCATGTCTGTGCTTCTCTTCTCCTCACATGTCTGTGCTTCTCTTCTCCTCTCATGTCTGTGCCTCTCTTCTCCTCTCATGTCTGTGCTTCTCTTCTCTTCTCATGTCTGTGCTTCTCTTCTCCTCTCATGTCTGTGCTTCTCTTCTCCTCTCATGTCTGTGCTTCTCTTCTCTTCTCATGTCTGTGCTTCTCTTCTCCTCTCATGCCTGTGCTTCTCTTCTCCTCTCATGTCTGTGCTTCTCTTCTCCTCTCATGTCTGTGCTTCTCCTCTCTTCTCATGTCTGTGCTTCTCTTCTCATCTCATGTCTGTGCTTCTCTTCTCATCTCATGTCTGTGCTTCTCTTCTCTTCTCATGTATGTGCTTCTCTTCTCCTCTCATGTCTGTGCTTCTCTTCTCATCTCATGTCTGTGCTTCTCTTCTCTTCTCATGTCTGTGCTTATCTTCTCTTCTCATGTCTGTGCTTCTCTTCTCATGTTTGTGCTTCTCTTCTCTTCTCATGTCTGTGCTTCTCTTCTCATGTCTGTGCTTCTCTTCTCTTCTCCTCTCATGTCTGTGCTTCTCCTCTCTTCTCATGTCTGTGCTTCTCTTCTCCTCTCATGTCTGTGCTTCTATTCTCCTCTCATGTCTGTGCTTCTCTTCTCTTATCATGTCTGTGCTTCTCTTCTCCTCTCATGTCTGTGCTTCTCTTCTCCTCTCATGTCTGTGCTTCTCCTCTCCTCTCATGTCTGTGCTTCTCTTCTCTTCTCCTCTCATGTCTGTGCTTCTCTTCTCCTCTCATGTCTGTGCTTCTCTTCTCCTCTCATGTCTGTGCTTCTCTTCTCCTCACATGTCTGTGCTTCTCTTCTCCTCTCATGTCTGTGCCTCTCTTCTCCTCTCATGTCTGTGCTTCTCTTCTCTTCTCATGTCTGTGCTTCTCTTCTCCTCTCATGTCTGTGCTTCTCTTCTCCTCTCATGTCTGTGCTTCTCTTCTCCTCTCATGTCTGTGCTTCTCTTCTCTTCTCATGTCTGTGCTTCTCTCCTCCTCTCATGTCTGTGCTTCTCTTCTCATCTCATGTATGTGCTTCTCTTCTCTTCTCATGTCTGTGCTTCTCTTCTCTTCTCATGTCTGTGCTTCTCTTCTCATGTCTGTGCTTCTCCTCTCCTCTCATGTCTGTGCTTCTCCTCTCTTCTCATGTCTGTGCTTCTCTTCTCCTCTCATGTCTGTGCTTCTCTTCTCCTCTCATGTCTGTGCTTCTCTTCTCCTCTCATGTATGTGCTTCTCTTCTCCTCTCATGTCTGTGCTTCTCTTCTCCTCTCATGTCTGTGCTTCTCTTCTCCTCTCATGTCTGTGCTTCTCTTCTCTTCTCATGTCTGTGCTTCTCTTCTCCTCTCATGTTTGTGCTTCTCTTCTCCTCTCATGTCTGTGCTTATCTTCTCCTCTCATGTCTGTGCTTCTCCTCTCTTCTCATGTCTGTGCTTCTCTTCTCCTCTCATGTCTGTGCTTCTCTTCTCATCTCATGTCTGTGCTTCTCTTCTCTTCTCATGTCTGTGCTTCTCTTCTCCTCTCATGTCTGTGCTTCTCTTCTCATCTCATGTATGTGTTTCTCTTCTCTTCTCATGTCTGTGCTTCTCTTCTCTTCTCATGTCTGTGCTTCTCTTCTCTTCTCATGTCTGTGCTTCTCTTCTCATGTCTGTGCTTCTCTTCTCTTCTCATGTCTGTGCTTCTCTTCTCATGTCTGTGCTTCTCTTCTCTTCTCCTCTCATGTCTGTGCTTCTCTTCTCCTCTCATGTCTGTGCTTCTCCTCTCTTCTCATGTCTGTGCTTCTCTTCTCCTCTCATGTCTGTGCTTCTCTTCTCCTCTCATGTCTGTGCTTCTCTTCTCCTCTCATGTCTGTGCTTCTCCTCTCCTCTCATGTCTGTGCTTCTCTTCTCCTCTCATGTCTGTGCTTCTCTTCTCTTCTCATGTCTGTGCTTCTCTTCTCCTCTCATGTCTGTGCTTCTCTTCTCCTCTCATGTCTGTGCTTCTCTTCTCTTCTCATGTCTGTGCTTCTCTTCTCCTCTCATGTCTGTGCTTCTCTTCTCCTCTCATGTCTGTGCTTCTCTTCCCCTCTCATGTTTGTGCTTCTCTTCTCTTCTCATGTCTGTGCTTCTCTTCTCCTCTCATGTCTGTGCTTCTCTTCTCCTCTCATGTCTGTGCTTCTCTTCTCCTCTCATGTCTGTGCTTCTCCTCTCTTCTCATGTCTGTGCTTCTCTTCTCATCTCATGTCTGTGCTTCTCTTCTCATCTCATGTCTGTGCTTCTCTTCTCTTCTCATGTATGTGCTTCTCTTCTCCTCTCATGTCTGTGCTTCTCTTCTCATCTCATGTCTGTGCTTCTCTTCTCATCTCATGTCTGTGCTTCTCTTCTCTTCTCATGTCTGTGCTTATCTTCTCTTCTCATGTCTGTGCTTCTCTTCTCATGTCTGTGCTTCTCTTCTCTTCTCATGTCTGTGCTTCTCTTCTCATGTCTGTGCTTCTCTTCTCTTCTCCTCTCATGTCTGTGCTTCTCTTCTCCTCTCATGTCTGTGCTTCTCCTCTCTTCTCATGTCTGTGCTTCTCTTCTCCTCTCATGTCTGTGCTTCTATTCTCCTCTCATGTATGTGCTTCTCTTCTCTTCTCATGTCTGTGCTTCTCTTCTCTTCTCATGTCTGTGCTTCTCTTCTCCTCTCATGTCTGTGCTTCTCTTCTCCTCTCATGTCTGTGCTTCTCCTCTCCTCTCATGTCTGTGCTTCTCTTCTCTTCTCCTCTCATGTCTGTGCTTCTCTTCTCCTCTCATGTCTGTGCTTCTCTTCTCCTCTCATGTCTGTGCTTCTCTTCTCCTCTCATGTCTGTGCTTCTCTTCTCCTCTCATGTCTGTGCTTCTCTTCTCTTCTCATGTCTGTGCTTCTCTTCTCCTCTCATGTCTGTGCTTCTCTTCTCCTCTCATGTCTGTGCTTCTCTTCTCCTCTCATGTCTGTGCTTCTCTTCTCCTCTCATGTATGTGCTTCTCTTCTCCTCTCATGTCTGTGCTTCTCTTCTCTTCTCATGTCTGTGCTTCTCTTCTCCTCTCATGTCTGTGCTTCTCTTCTCTTCTCATGTCTGTGCTTCTCTTCTCTTCTCATGTCTGTGCTTCTCTTCTCCTCTCATTTCTGTGCTTCTCTTCTCCTCTCATGTCTGTGCTTCTCTTCTCTTCTCATGTCTGGTTTCTCCTCTCCTCTCATGTATGTGCTTCTCTTCTCCTCTCATGTCTGTGCTTCTCTTCTCTTCTCATGTCTGTGCTTCTCTTCTCCTCTCATGTCTGTGCTTCTCTTCTCTTCTCATGTCTGTGCTTCTCCTCTCCTCTCATGTCTGTGCTTCTCTTCTCTTCTCATGTCTGTGCTTCTCTTCTCCTCTCATGTCTGTGCTTCTCTTCTCTTCTCGTGTCTGTGCTTCTCTTCTCCTCTCATGTCTGTGCTTCTCTACTCCTCTCATGTCTGTGCTTCTCTTCTCTTCTCATGTCTGTGCTTCTCTTCTCTTATCATGTCTGTGCTTCTCCTCTCTTCTCATGTCTGTGCTTCTCTTCGCCTCTCATGTCTGTGCTTCTCCTCTCTTCTCATGTCTGTGCTTCTCTTCTCCTCTCATGTCTGTGCTTCTTTTCTCCTCTCATGTCTGTGCTTCTCTTCTCTTCTCATGTCTGTGCTTATCTTCTCCTCTCATGTCTGTGCTTCTCTTCTCCTCTCATGTCTGTGCTTCTCTACTCCTCTCATGTCTGTGCTTCTCTTCTCTTCTCATGTCTGTGCTTCTCTTCTCTTATCATGTCTGTGCTTCTCCTCTCTTCTCATGTCTGTGCTTCTCTTCTCCTCTCATGTCTGTGCTTCTCCTCTCTTCTCATGTCTGTGCTTCTCTTCTCCTCTCATGTCTGTGCTTCTCTTCTCCTCTCATGTCTGTGCTTCTCTTCTCTTCTCATGTCTGTGCTTCTCTTCTCCTCTCATGTCTGTGCTTCTCTTCTCCTCTCATGTCTGTGCTTCTCTTCCCCTCTCATGTCTGTGCTTCTCTTCTCTTCTCATGTCTGTGCTTCTCTTCTCCTCTCATGTCTGTGCTTCTCTTCTCCTCTCATGTCTGTGCTTCTCTTCTCCTCTCATGTCTGTGCTTCTCCTCTCTTCTCATGTCTGTGCTTCTCTTCTCATCTCATGTCTGTGCTTCTCTTCTCATCTCATGTCTGTGCTTCTCTTCTCTTCTCATGTATGTGCTTCTCTTCTCCTCTCATGTCTGTGCTTCTCTTCTCATCTCATGTCTGTGCTTCTCTTCTCATCTCATGTCTGTGCTTCTCTTCTCTTCTCATGTCTGTGCTTATCTTCTCTTCTCATGTCTGTGCTTCTCTTCTCATGTCTGTGCTTCTCTTCTCTTCTCATGTCTGTGCTTCTCTTCTCATGTCTGTGCTTCTCTTCTCTTCTCCTCTCATGTCTGTGCTTCTCTTCTCCTCTCATGTCTGTGCTTCTCCTCTCTTCTCATGTCTGTGCTTCTCTTCTCCTCTCATGTCTGTGCTTCTATTCTCCTCTCATGTATGTGCTTCTCTTCTCTTCTCATGTCTGTGCTTCTCTTCTCTTCTCATGTCTGTGCTTCTCTTCTCCTTTCATGTCTGTGCTTCTCTTCTCCTCTCATGTCTGTGCTTCTCCTCTCCTCTCATGTCTGTACTTCTCTTCTCTTCTCCTCTCATGTCTGTGCTTCTCTTCTCCTCTCATGTCTGTGCTTCTCTTCTCCTCTCATGTCTGTGCTTCTCTTCTCCTCTCATGTCTGTGCTTCTCTTCTCCTCTCATGTCTGTGCTTCTCTTCTCTTCTCATGTCTGTGCTTCTCTTCTCCTCTCATGTCTGTGCTTCTCTTCTCCTCTCATGTCTGTGCTTCTCTTCTCCTCTCATGTCTGTGCTTCTCTTCTCCTCTCATGTCTGTGCTTCTCCTCTCCTCTCATGTCTGTGCTTCTCTTCTCCTCTCATGTCTGTGCTTCTCTTCTCTTCTCATGTCTGTGCTTCTCTTCTCTTCTCATGTATGTGCTTCTCTTCTCCTCTCAAGTATGTGCTTCTCTTCTCCTCTCATGTCTGTGCTTCTCTTCTCCTCTCATGTCTGTGCTTCTCTTCTCATGTCTGTGCTTATCTTCTCCTCTCATGTCTGTGCTTCTCTTCTCCTCTCATGTCTGTGCTTCTCTTCTCTTCTCATGTCTGTGCTTCTCCTCTCTTCTCATGTCTGTGCTTCTCTTCTCGTCTCATGTATGTGCTTCTCTTCTCCTCTCATGTCTGTGCTTCTCTTCTCCTCTCATGTCTGTGCTTCTCTTCTCCTCTCATGTCTGTGCTTCTCTGCTCCTCTCATTTATGTGCTTCTCTTCTCCTCTCATGTCTGTGCTTCTCTTCTCCTCTCATGTCTGTGCTTCTCTTCTCCTCTCATGTCTGTGCTTCTCTTCTCCTCTCATGTCTGTGCTTCTCTTCTCCTCTCATGTATGTGCTTCTCTTCTCTTCTCATGTATGTGCTTCTCTTCTCATGTCTGTGCTTCTCTTCTCCTCTCATTTCTGTGCTTCTCTTCTCCTCTCATGTCTGTGCTTCTCTTCTCCTCTCATGTCTTTGCTTCTCTTCTCCTCTCATGTATGTGCTTCTCCTCTCCTCTCATGTCTGTGCTTCTCTTCTCCTCTCATGTCTGTGCTTCTCTTCTCTTCTCATGTCTGTGCTTCTCTTCTCTTCTCATGTCTGTGCTTCTCTTCTCCTCCCATGTCTGTGCTTCTCTTCTCCTCTCATGTCTGTGCTTCTCTTCTCCTCTCATGTCTGTGCTTCTCTTCTCATGTCTGTGCTTCTCTTCTCCTCTCATGTCTGTGCTTATCTTCTCTTCTCATGTCTGTGCTTCTCTTCTCCTCTCATGTCTGTGCTTCTCCTCTCCTCTCATGTCTGTGCTTCTCTTCTCCTCTCATGTCTGTGCTTCTCTTCTCCTCTCATGTCTGTGCTTCTCTTCTCCTCTCATGTCTGTGCTTCTTCTCTCATGTCTGTGCTTCTCTTCTCCTCCCATGTCTGTGCTTCTCTTCTCATGTCTGTGCTTCTCTTCTCCTCTCATGTCTGTGCTTCTCTTCTCTTCTCATGTCTGTGCTTCTCTTCTCCTCTCATGTCTGTGCTTATCTTCTCCTCTCATGTCTGTGCTTCTCTTCTCTTCTCATGTCTGTGCTTCTCCTCTCCTCTCATGTCTGTGCTTCTCTTCTCCTCTCATGTCTGTGCTTCTCTTCTCATGTCTGTGCTTCTCTTCTCTTCTCCTCTCATGTCTGTGCTTCTCTTCTCCTCTCATGTCTGTGCTTCTCTTCTCCTCTCATGTCTGTGCTTCTCTTCTCTTCTCATGTCTGTGCTTCTCTTCTCCTCTCATGTCTGTGCTTCTCTTCTCCTCTCATGTCTGTGCTTCTCTTCTCTTCTCATGTCTGTGCTTCTCCTCTCCTCTCATGTCTGTGCTTCTCTTCTCCTCTCATGTCTGTGCTTCTCTTCTCCTCTCATGTCTGTGCTTCTCTTCTCTTCTCATGTCTGTGCTTCTCTTCTCCTCTCATGTCTGTGCTTCTCTTCTCCTCTCATGTCTGTGCTTCTCTTCTCATATCTGTGCTTCTCTTCTCCTCATGTCTGTGCTTCTCTTCTCTTCTCATGTCTGTGCTTCTCTTCTCCTCTCATGTCTGTGCTTCTCTTCTCATGTCTGTGCTTCTCTTCTCTTCTCATGTCTGTGCTTCTCTTCTCTTCTCCTCTCATGTCTGTACTTATCTTCTCCTCTCATGTCTGTGCTTCTCTTCTCTTCTCATGTCTGTGCTTCTCTTCTCTTCTCATGTATGTGCTTCTCTTCTCTTCTCATGTCTGTGCTTCTCTTCTCTTCTCCTCTCATGTCTGTGCTTCTCTTCTCTTCTCATGTCTGTGCTTCTCTTCTCTTCTCATGTCTGCGCTTCTCTTCTCCTCTCATGTATGTGCTTCTCTTCTCCTCTCATGTCTGTGCTTCTCTTCTCCTCTCATGTATGTGCTTCTCTTCTCCTCTCATGTCTGTGCTTCTCTTCTCCTCTCATGTCTGTGCTTCTCTTCTCCTCTCATGTCTGTGCTTCTCTTCTCCTCTCATGTCTGTGCTTCTCTTCTCCTCTCATGTCTGTGCTTATCTTCTCTTCTCCTCTCATGTCTGTGCTTCTCTTCTCCGCTCATGTCTGTGATTCTCTTCTCCTCTCATGTCTGTGCTTCTCTTCTCTCCTCTTCGCATGTCTGTGCTTCTCTTCTCCTCTCATGTCTGTGCTTCTCCTCTCCTATCATGTCTGTGCTTCTCTTCTCCTCTCATGTCTGTGCTTCTCTTCTCCTCTCATGTCTGTGCTTCTCTTCTCCTCTCATGTCTGTGCTTCTTCTCTCATGTCTGTGCTTCTCTTCTCCTCCCATGTCTGTGCTTCTCTTCTCATGTCTGTGCTTCTCTTCTCCTCTCATGTCTGTGCTTCTCTTCTCTTCTCATGTCTGTGCTTCTCTTCTCCTCTCATGTCTGTGCTTATCTTCTCCTCTCATGTCTGTGCTTCTCTTCTCTTCTCATGTCTGTGCTTCTCCTCTCCTCTCATGTCTGTGCTTCTCTTCTCCTCTCATGTCTGTGCTTCTCTTCTCATGTCTGTGCTTCTCTTCTCTTCTCCTCTCATGTCTGTGCTTCTCTTCTCCTCTCATGTCTGTGCTTCTCTTCTCCTCTCATGTCTGTGCTTCTCTTCTCTTCTCATGTCTGTGCTTCTCTTCTCCTCTCATGTCTGTGCTTCTCTTCTCCTCTCATGTCTGTGCTTCTCTTCTCTTCTCATGTCTGTGCTTCTCCTCTCCTCTCATGTCTGTGCTTCTCTTCTCCTCTCATGTCTGTGCTTCTCTTCTCCTCTCATGTCTGTGCTTCTCTTCTCTTCTCATGTCTGTGCTTCTCTTCTCCTCTCATGTCTGTGCTTCTCTTCTCCTCTCATGTCTGTGCTTCTCTTCTCATATCTGTGCTTCTCTTCTCCTCATGTCTGTGCTTCTCTTCTCTTCTCATGTCTGTGCTTCTCTTCTCCTCTCATGTCTGTGCTTCTCTTCTCATGTCTGTGCTTCTCTTCTCTTCTCATGTCTGTGCTTCTCTTCTCTTCTCCTCTCATGTCTGTACTTATCTTCTCCTCTCATGTCTGTGCTTCTCTTCTCTTCTCATGTCTGTGCTTCTCTTCTCTTCTCATGTATGTGCTTCTCTTCTCTTCTCATGTCTGTGCTTCTCTTCTCTTCTCCTCTCATGTCTGTGCTTCTCTTCTCTTCTCATGTCTGTGCTTCTCTTCTCTTCTCATGTCTGCGCTTCTCTTCTCCTCTCATGTATGTGCTTCTCTTCTCCTCTCATGTCTGTGCTTCTCTTCTCCTCTCATGTATGTGCTTCTCTTCTCCTCTCATGTCTGTGCTTCTCTTCTCCTCTCATGTCTGTGCTTCTCTTCTCCTCTCATGTCTGTGCTTCTCTTCTCCTCTCATGTCTGTGCTTCTCTTCTCCTCTCATGTCTGTGCTTATCTTCTCTTCTCCTCTCATGTCTGTGCTTCTCTTCTCCGCTCATGTCTGTGATTCTCTTCTCCTCTCATGTCTGTGCTTCTCTTCTCTCCTCTTCGCATGTCTGTGCTTCTCTTCTCCTCTCATGTCTGTGCTTCTCCTCTCCTATCATGTCTGTGCTTCTCTTCTCCTCTCATGTCTGTGCTTCTCCTCTCCTCTCATGTCTGTGCTTCTCCTCTCCGCTCATGTCTGTGCTTCTCTTCTCCTCTCATGTCTGTGCTTCTCTTCTCCTCTCATGTCTGTGCTTCTCTTCTCCTCTCATGTCTGTGCTTCTCTTCTCCTCTCATGTATGTGCTTCTCTTCTCCTCTCATGTCTGTGCTTCTCTTCTCTTCTCATGTCTGTGCTTCTCTTCTCCTCTCATGTCTGTGCTTCTCTTCTCTTCTCATGTCTGTGCTTCTCTTCTCTTCTCATGTCTGTGCTTCTCTTCTCCTCTCATTTCTGTGCTTCTCTTCTCCTCTCATGTCTGTGCTTCTCTTCTCTTCTCATGTCTGGTTTCTCCTCTCCTCTCATGTATGTGCTTCTCTTCTCCTCTCATGTCTGTGCTTCTCTTCTCTTCTCATGTCTGTGCTTCTCTTCTCCTCTCATGTCTGTGCTTCTCTTCTCTTCTCATGTCTGTGCTTCTCCTCTCCTCTCATGTCTGTGCTTCTCTTCTCTTCTCATGTCTGTGCTTCTCTTCTCCTCTCATGTCTGTGCTTCTCTTCTCTTCTCGTGTCTGTGCTTCTCTTCTCCTCTCATGTCTGTGCTTCTCTACTCCTCTCATGTCTGTGCTTCTCTTCTCTTCTCATGTCTGTGCTTCTCTTCTCTTATCATGTCTGTGCTTCTCCTCTCTTCTCATGTCTGTGCTTCTCTTCTCTTCTCATGTCTGTGCTTCTCTTCTCTTATCATGTCTGTGCTTCTCCTCTCTTCTCATGTCTGTGCTTCTCTTCGCCTCTCATGTATGTGCTTCTCTTCTCCTCTCATGTCTGTGCTTCTCTTCTCCTCTCATGTCTGTGCTTCTCCTCTCCGCTCATGTCTGTGCTTCTCTTCTCCTCTCATGTCTGTGCTTCTCTTCTCCTCTCATGTCTGTGCTTCTCTTCTCCTCTCATGTCTGTGCTTCTCTTCTCCTCTCATGTATGTGCTTCTCTTCTCCTCTCATGTCTGTGCTTCTCTTCTCTTCTCATGTCTGTGCTTCTCTTCTCCTCTCATGTCTGTGCTTCTCTTCTCTTCTCATGTCTGTGCTTCTCTTCTCTTCTCATGTCTGTGCTTCTCTTCTCCTCTCATTTCTGTGCTTCTCTTCTCCTCTCATGTCTGTGCTTCTCTTCTCTTCTCATGTCTGGTTTCTCCTCTCCTCTCATGTATGTGCTTCTCTTCTCCTCTCATGTCTGTGCTTCTCTTCTCCTCTCATGTCTGTGCTTCTCTTCTCTTCTCATGTCTGTGCTTCTCCTCTCCTCTCATGTCTGTGCTTCTCTTCTCTTCTCATGTCTGTGCTTCTCTTCTCCTCTCATGTCTGTGCTTCTCTTCTCTTCTCGTGTCTGTGCTTCTCTTCTCCTCTCATGTCTGTGCTTCTCTACTCCTCTCATGTCTGTGCTTCTCTTCTCTTCTCATGTCTGTGCTTCTCTTCTCCTTTCATGTCTGTGCTTCTCTTCTCCTCTCATGTCTGTGCTTCTCTTCTCTTCTCATGTCTGGTTTCTCCTCTCCTCTCATGTATGTGCTTCTCTTCTCCTCTCATGTCTGTGCTTCTCTTCTCTTCTCATGTCTGTGCTTCTCTTCTCCTCTCATGTCTGTGCTTCTCTTCTCTTCTCATGTCTGTGCTTCTCCTCTCCTCTCATGTCTGTGCTTCTCTTCTCTTCTCATGTCTGTGCTTCTCTTCTCCTCTCATGTCTGTGCTTCTCTTCTCTTCTCGTGTCTGTGCTTCTCTTCTCCTCTCATGTCTGTGCTTCTCTACTCCTCTCATGTCTGTGCTTCTCTTCTCTTCTCATGTCTGTGCTTCTCTTCTCTTATCATGTCTGTGCTTCTCCTCTCTTCTCATGTCTGTGCTTCTCTTCTCTTCTCATGTCTGTGCTTCTCTTCTCTTATCATGTCTGTGCTTCTCCTCTCTTCTCATGTCTGTGCTTCTCTTCGCCTCTCATGTCTGTGCTTCTCCTCTCTTCTCATGTCTGTGCTTCTCTTCTCCTCTCATGTCTGTGCTTCTCATCTCCGCTCATGTCTGTGCTTCTCTTCTCCTCTCATGTCTGTGCTTCTCTTCTCCTCTCATGTCTGTGCTTCTCTTCTCCTCTCATGTCTGTGCTTCTCTTCTCCTCTCATGTATGTGCTTCTCTTCTCCTCTCATGTCTGTGCTTCTCTTCTCTTCTCATGTCTGTGCTTCTCTTCTCCTCTCATGTCTGTGCTTCTCTTCTCTTCTCATGTCTGTGCTTCTCTTCTCTTCTCATGTCTGTGCTTCTCTTCTCCTCTCATTTCTGTGCTTCTCTTCTCCTCTCATGTCTGTGCTTCTCTTCTCTTCTCATGTCTGGTTTCTCCTCTCCTCTCATGTATGTGCTTCTCTTCTCCTCTCATGTCTGTGCTTCTCTTCTCTTCTCATGTCTGTGCTTCTCTTCTCCTCTCATGTCTGTGCTTCTCTTCTCTTCTCATGTCTGTGCTTCTCCTCTCCTCTCATGTCTGTGCTTCTCTTCTCTTCTCATGTCTGTGCTTCTCTTCTCCTCTCATGTCTGTGCTTCTCTTCTCTTCTCGTGTCTGTGCTTCTCTTCTCCTCTCATGTCTGTGCTTCTCTACTCCTCTCATGTCTGTGCTTCTCTTCTCTTCTCATGTCTGTGCTTCTCTTCTCTTCTCATGTCTGTGCTTCTCTTCTCCTCTCATGTCTGTGCTTCTCTTCTCTTCTCATGTCTGTGCTTCTCCTCTCCTCTCATGTCTGTGCTTCTCTTCTCTTCTCATGTCTGTGCTTCTCTTCTCCTCTCATGTCTGTGCTTCTCTTCTCTTCTCGTGTCTGTGCTTCTCTTCTCCTCTCATGTCTGTGCTTCTCTACTCCTCTCATGTCTGTGCTTCTCTTCTCTTCTCATGTCTGTGCTTCTCTTCTCTTATCATGTCTGTGCTTCTCTTCTCCTCTCATGTCTGTGCTTCTCTTCTCTTCTCATGTCTGTACTTCTCTTCTCTTCTCCTCTCATGTCTGTGCTTCTCTTCTCCTCTCATGTCTGTGCTTCTCTTCTCCTCTCATGTCTGTGCTTCTCTTCTCCTCTCATGTCTGTGCTTCTCTTCTCCTCTCATGTCTGTGCTTCTCTTCTCTTCTCATGTCTGTGCTTCTCTTCTCCTCTCATGTCTGTGCTTCTCTTCTCCTCTCATGTCTGTGCTTCTCTTCTCCTCTCATGTCTGTGCTTCTCTTCTCCTCTCATGTCTGTGCTTCTCCTCTCCTCTCATGTCTGTGCTTCTCTTCTCCTCTCATGTCTGTGCTTCTCTTCTCTTCTCATGTCTGTGCTTCTCTTCTCTTCTCATGTATGTGCTTCTCTTCTCCTCTCAAGTATGTGCTTCTCTTCTCCTCTCATGTCTGTGCTTCTCTTCTCCTCTCATGTCTGTGCTTCTCTTCTCATGTCTGTGCTTATCTTCTCCTCTCATGTCTGTGCTTCTCTTCTCCTCTCATGTCTGTGCTTCTCTTCTCTTCTCATGTCTGTGCTTCTCCTCTCTTCTCATGTCTGTGCTTCTCTTCTCGTCTCATGTATGTGCTTCTCTTCTCCTCTCATGTCTGTGCTTCTCTTCTCCTCTCATGTCTGTGCTTCTCTTCTCCTCTCATGTCTGTGCTTCTCTGCTCCTCTCATTTATGTGCTTCTCTTCTCCTCTCATGTCTGTGCTTCTCTTCTCCTCTCATGTCTGTGCTTCTCTTCTCCTCTCATGTCTGTGCTTCTCTTCTCCTCTCATGTCTGTGCTTCTCTTCTCCTCTCATGTATGTGCTTCTCTTCTCTTCTCATGTATGTGCTTCTCTTCTCATGTCTGTGCTTCTCTTCTCCTCTCATTTCTGTGCTTCTCTTCTCCTCTCATGTCTGTGCTTCTCTTCTCCTCTCATGTCTTTGCTTCTCTTCTCCTCTCATGTATGTGCTTCTCCTCTCCTCTCATGTCTGTGCTTCTCTTCTCCTCTCATGTCTGTGCTTCTCTTCTCTTCTCATGTCTGTGCTTCTCTTCTCTTCTCATGTCTGTGCTTCTCTTCTCCTCCCATGTCTGTGCTTCTCTTCTCCTCTCATGTCTGTGCTTCTCTTCTCCTCTCATGTCTGTGCTTCTCTTCTCATGTCTGTGCTTCTCTTCTCCTCTCATGTCTGTGCTTATCTTCTCTTCTCATGTCTGTGCTTCTCTTCTCCTCTCATGTCTGTGCTTCTCCTCTCCTCTCATGTCTGTGCTTCTCTTCTCCTCTCATGTCTGTGCTTCTCTTCTCCTCTCATGTCTGTGCTTCTCTTCTCCTCTCATGTCTGTGCTTCTTCTCTCATGTCTGTGCTTCTCTTCTCCTCCCATGTCTGTGCTTCTCTTCTCATGTCTGTGCTTCTCTTCTCCTCTCATGTCTGTGCTTCTCTTCTCTTCTCATGTCTGTGCTTCTCTTCTCCTCTCATGTCTGTGCTTATCTTCTCCTCTCATGTCTGTGCTTCTCTTCTCTTCTCATGTCTGTGCTTCTCCTCTCCTCTCATGTCTGTGCTTCTCTTCTCCTCTCATGTCTGTGCTTCTCTTCTCATGTCTGTGCTTCTCTTCTCTTCTCTTCTCCTCTCATGTCTGTGCTTCTCTTCTCCTCTCATGTCTGTGCTTCTCTTCTCCTCTCATGTCTGTGCTTCTCTTCTCTCTTCATGTCTGTGCTTCTCTTCTCCTCTCATGTCTGTGCTTCTCTTCTCCTCTCATGTCTGTGCTTCTCTTCTCTTCTCATGTCTGTGCTTCTCCTCTCCTCTCATGTCTGTGCTTCTCTTCTCCTCTCATGTCTGTGCTTCTCTTCTCCTCTCATGTCTGTGCTTCTCTTCTCTTCTCATGTCTGTGCTTCTCTTCTCCTCTCATGTCTGTGCTTCTCTTCTCCTCTCATGTCTGTGCTTCTCTTCTCATATCTGTGCTTCTCTTCTCCTCATGTCTGTGCTTCTCTTCTCTTCTCATGTCTGTGCTTCTCTTCTCCTCTCATGTCTGTGCTTCTCTTCTCATGTCTGTGCTTCTCTTCTCTTCTCATGTCTGTGCTTCTCTTCTCTTCTCCTCTCATGTCTGTACTTATCTTCTCCTCTCATGTCTGTGCTTCTCTTCTCTTCTCATGTCTGTGCTTCTCTTCTCTTCTCATGTATGTGCTTCTCTTCTCTTCTCATGTCTGTGCTTCTCTTCTCTTCTCCTCTCATGTCTGTGCTTCTCTTCTCTTCTCATGTCTGTGCTTCTCTTCTCTTCTCATGTCTGCGCTTCTCTTCTCCTCTCATGTATGTGCTTCTCTTCTCCTCTCATGTCTGTGCTTCTCTTCTCCTCTCATGTATGTGCTTCTCTTCTCCTCTCATGTCTGTGCTTCTCTTCTCCTCTCATGTCTGTGCTTCTCTTCTCCTCTCATGTCTGTGCTTCTCTTCTCCTCTCATGTCTGTGCTTCTCTTCTCCTCTCATGTCTGTGCTTATCTTCTCTTCTCCTCTCATGTCTGTGCTTCTCTTCTCCGCTCATGTCTGTGATTCTCTTCTCCTCTCATGTCTGTGCTTCTCTTCTCTCCTCTTCGCATGTCTGTGCTTCTCTTCTCCTCTCATGTCTGTGCTTCTCCTCTCCTATCATGTCTGTGCTTCTCTTCTCCTCTCATGTCTGTGCTTCTCCTCTCCTCTCATGTCTGTGCTTCTCCTCTCCGCTCATGTCTGTGCTTCTCTTCTCCTCTCATGTCTGTGCTTCTCTTCTCCTCTCATGTCTGTGCTTCTCTTCTCTTCTCATGGCTGTGCTTCTCTTCTCCTCTCATGTCTGTGCTTCTCCTCTCCTCTCATGTCTGTGCTTCTCTTCTCCTCTCATGTCTGTGCTTCTCTTCTCCTCTCATGTCTGTGCTTCTCTTCTCTTCTCATGTCTGTGCTTCTCTTCTCTTCTCTTCTCCTCTCATGTATGTGCTTCTCTTCTCCTCTCATGTCTGTGCTTCTCTTCTCCTCTCATGTCTGTGCTTCTCTTCTCTTCTCATGTCTGTGCTTCTCTTCTCCTCTCATGTTTGTGCTTCTCTTCTCATGTCTGTGCTTCTCTTCTCCTCTCATGTCTGTGCTTCTCTTCTCCTCTCATGTCTGTGCTTCTCTTCTCATGTCTGTGCTTCTCTTCTCCTCTCATGTCTGTGCTTCTCTTCTCCTCTCATGTTTGTGCTTATCTTCTCCTCTCATGTCTGTGCTTCTCCTCTCCTCTCATGTCTGTGCTTCTCCTCTCTTCTCATGTCTGTGCTTCTCCTCTCATGTCTGTGCTTCTCTTCTCCTCTCATGTCTGTGCTTCTCTTCTCTTCTCATGTCTGTGCTTCTCCTCTCCTCTCATGTCTGTGCTTCTCTTCTCCTCTCATGTCTGTGCTTCTCTTCTCTTCTCATGTCTGTGCTTCTCTTCTCTTCTCATGTCTGTGCTCCTCTTCTCCTCTCATGTCTGTGCTTCTCTTCTCCTCTCATGTCTGTGCTTCTCCTCTCATGTCTGTGCTTCTCTTCTCTTCTCATGTCTGTGCTTCTCCTCTCCTCTCATGTATGTGCTTCTCTTCTCTTCTCATGTCTGTGCTTCTCTTCTCTTCTCATGTCTGTGCTTCTCTTCTCCTCTCATGTCTGTGCTTCTCTTCTCCTCTCATGTCTGTGCTTCTCCTCTCCTCTCATGTCTGTACTTCTCTTCTCTTCTCCTCTCATGTCTGTGCTTCTCTTCTCCTCTCATGTCTGTGCTTCTCTTCTCCTCTCATGTCTGTGCTTCTCTTCTCCTCTCATGTCTGTGCTTCTCTTCTCCTCTCATGTCTGTGCTTCTCTTCTCTTCTCATGTCTGTGCTTCTCTTCTCCTCTCATGTCTGTGCTTCTCTTCTCCTCTCATGTCTGTGCTTCTCTTCTCCTCTCATGTCTGTGCTTCTCTTCTCCTCTCATGTCTGTGCTTCTCCTCTCCTCTCATGTCTGTGCTTCTCTTCTCCTCTCATGTCTGTGCTTCTCTTCTCTTCTCATGTCTGTGCTTCTCTTCTCTTCTCATGTATGTGCTTCTCTTCTCCTCTCAAGTATGTGCTTCTCTTCTCCTCTCATGTCTGTGCTTCTCTTCTCCTCTCATGTCTGTGCTTCTCTTCTCATGTCTGTGCTTATCTTCTCCTCTCATGTCTGTGCTTCTCTTCTCCTCTCATGTCTGTGCTTCTCTTCTCTTCTCATGTCTGTGCTTCTCCTCTCTTCTCATGTCTGTGCTTCTCTTCTCGTCTCATGTATGTGCTTCTCTTCTCCTCTCATGTCTGTGCTTCTCTTCTCCTCTCATGTCTGTGCTTCTCTTCTCCTCTCATGTCTGTGCTTCTCTGCTCCTCTCATTTATGTGCTTCTCTTCTCCTCTCATGTCTGTGCTTCTCTTCTCCTCTCATGTCTGTGCTTCTCTTCTCCTCTCATGTCTGTGCTTCTCTTCTCCTCTCATGTCTGTGCTTCTCTTCTCCTCTCATGTCTGTGCTTCTCTTCTCCTCTCATGTCTGTGCTTCTCTTCTCATGTCTGTGCTTCTCTTCTCCTCTCATGTCTGTGCTTCTCTTCTCCTCTCATGTCTGTGCTTCTCTTCTCCTCTCATGTCTTTGCTTCTCTTCTCCTCTCATGTATGTGCTTCTCCTCTCCTCTCATGTCTGTGCTTCTCTTCTCCTCTCATGTCTGTGCTTCTCTTCTCTTCTCATGTCTGTGCTTCTCTTCTCTTCTCATGTCTGTGCTTCTCTTCTCCTCCCATGTCTGTGCTTCTCTTCTCCTCTCATGTCTGTGCTTCTCTTCTCCTCTCATGTCTGTGCTTCTCTTCTCATGTCTGTGCTTCTCTTCTCCTCTCATGTCTGTGCTTATCTTCTCTTCTCATGTCTGTGCTTCTCTTCTCCTCTCATGTCTGTGCTTCTCCTCTCCTCTCATGTCTGTGCTTCTCTTCTCCTCTCATGTCTGTGCTTCTCTTCTCCTCTCATGTCTGTGCTTCTCTTCTCCTCTCATGTCTGTGCTTCTTCTCTCATGTCTGTGCTTCTCTTCTCCTCCCATGTCTGTGCTTCTCTTCTCATGTCTGTGCTTCTCTTCTCCTCTC
>NW_028172946.1:0-15000 GCF_963971535.1 Notolepis coatsorum | reverse complement strand
CAGAACCCTCCAGAACCACAGTCACACCTTCAGAACTCTCCAGAAATAACACGACGGGTGGAAACAAACGAAGCCGTTTAGTAAACAGAAGATGAATTTAAACGACTCGTTGGAAACAGGTTGTTAGATTAGGTTGCGCCCGTTGCTGTAACCTCTTGTGATCTTCACAGACCAAGATACAAGTAATTACACATTCAAAGCGACTTCAGAAGTACATCATGCATAATAAAGATTTGCACCATGTGCAAAATAATAATGTGAACATTGTAAACATTGAGGAGGGTTTTTTTTTGGGGGGGGGGGGCTTTAAACCCATGGCCACAGGGACACCGAAACATGTTTTTTTAAAGGGGGGTGAGCAGTGTTGCCTATTACTATAGCAACAGGAAGACCTAGCTGCTTCAATCAGCTTTTGGGTTCTCAGGGAGAGAGAGGAGAGGCGAGGCGTCTCAAGACAGGGAGGGGTGGTGTAGTGGTTTTACTAATGAGAGCAAAGCTACATCCATCCACTGTGACCTCCATCTGTCCTCACAACTCTCTGGTCTCCCTCTGTCCTCACAACTCTCTGGTCTCCCTCTGTCCTCACAACTCTCTGGTCTCCCTCTGTCCTCACAACTCTCTGGTCTCCCTCTGTCCTCACAACTCTCTGGTCTCCCTCTGTCCTCACAACTCTCTGGTCTCCCTCTGTCCTCACAACTCTCTGGTCTCCCTCTGTCCTCACAACTCTCTCTGGTCTCCCTCTGTCCTCACAACTCTCTGGTCTCCCTCTGTCCTCACAACTCTCTGGTCTCCCTCTGTCCTCACAACTCTCTCTGGTCTCCCTCTGTCCTCACAACTCTCTCTGGTCTCCCTCTGTCCTCACAACTCTCTCTGGTCTCCCTCTGTCCTCACAACTCTCTGGTCTCCCTCTGTCCTCACAACTCTCTGGTCTCCCTCTGTCCTCACAACTCTCTCTGGTCTCCCTCTGTCCTCACAACTCTCTGGTCTCCCTCTGTCCTCACAACTCTCTGGTCTCCCTCTGTCCTCACAGCTCTCTGGTCTCCCTCTGTCCTCACAACTCTCTGGTCTCCCTCTGTCCTCACAACTCTCTGGTCTCCCTCTGTCCTCACAACTCTCTGGTCTCCCTCTGTCCTCACAACTCTCTGGTCTCTCTCTGTCCTCACAACTCTCTGGTCTCCCTCTGTCTTCACAACTCTCTCTGGTCTCCCTCTGTCCTCACAACTCTCTGGTCTCCCTCTGTCTTCACAACTCTCTCTGGTCTCCCTCTGTCCTCACAACTCTCTCTGGTCTCCCTCTGTCCTCACAACTCTCTCTGGTCTCCCTCTGTCCTCACAACTCTCTCTGGTCTCTCTCTGTCCTCACAACTCTCTGGTCTCCCTCTGTCCTCACAACTCTCTCTGGTCTCCCTCTGTCCTCACAACTCTCTGGTCTCTCTCTGACCTCACAACTCTCTGGTCTCCCTCTGTCCTCACAACTCTCTCTGGTCTCCCTCTGTCCTCACAGCTCTCTGGTCTCCCTCTGTCCTCACAACTCTCTGGTCTCCCTCTGTCCTCACAACTTTCTGGTCTCCCTCTGTCCTCACAACTCTCTCTGGTCTCCCTCTGTTCTCACAACTCTCTCTGGTCTCCCTCTGTCCTCACAACTCTCTGGTCTCCCTCTGTCCTCACAACTCTCTCTGGTCTCCCTCTGTCCTCACAACTCTCTCTGGTCTCCCTCTGTCCTCACAACTCTCTGGTCTCCCTCTGTCCTCACAACTCTCTGGTCTCCCTCTGTCCTCACAACTCTCTGGTCTCCCTCTGTCCTCACAACTCTCTGGTCTCCATCTGTCCTCACAACTCTCTGGTCTCCCTCTGTCCTCACAACTCTCTCTGGTCTCCCTCTGTCCTCACAACTCTCTGGTCTCCCTCTGTCCTCACAACTCTCTCTGGTCTCCCTCTGTCCTCACAACTCTCTCTGGTCTCCCTCTGTCCTCACAACTCTCTGGTCTCCCTCTGTCATCACAACTCTCTGGTCTCCCTCTGTCCTCACAACTCTCTGGTCTCCCTCTATCCTCACAACTCTCTCTGGTCTCCCTCTGTCCTCACAACTCTCTGGTCTCCCTCTGTCCTCACAACTCTCTCTGGTCTCCCTCTGTCCTCACAACTCTCTGGTCTCCCTCTGTCCTCACAACTCTCTGGTCTCCCTCTGTCCTCACAACTCTCTGGTCTCCCTCTGTCCTCACAACTCTCTCTGGTCTCCCTCTGTCCTCACAACTCTCTGGTCTCCCTCTGTCCTCACAACTCTCTGGTCTCCCTCTGTCCTCACAACTCTCTGGTCTCTCTCTGTCCTCACAACTCTCTGGTCTCCCTCTGTCTTCACAACTCTCTCTGGTCTCCCTCTGTCCTCACAACTCTCTGGTCTCCCTCTGTCTTCACAACTCTCTCTGGTCTCCCTCTGTCCTCACAACTCTCTCTGGTCTCCCTCTGTCCTCACAACTCTCTCTGGTCTCCCTCTGTCCTCACAACTCTCTCTGGTCTCTCTCTGTCCTCACAACTCTCTGGTCTCCCTCTGTCCTCACAACTCTCTCTGGTCTCCCTCTGTCCTCACAACTCTCTGGTCTCTCTCTGACCTCACAACTCTCTGGTCTCCCTCTGTCCTCACAACTCTCTCTGGTCTCCCTCTGTCCTCACAACTCTCTGGTCTCCCTCTGTCCTCACAACTCTCTGGTCTCCCTCTGTCCTCACAACTCTCGCTGGTCTCCCTCTGTCCTCACAACTCTCTCTGGTCTCCCTCTGTCCTCACAACTCTCTGGTCTCCCTCTGTCCTCACAACTCTCTGGTCTCCCTCTGTCCTCACAACTCTCTGGTCTCCCTCTGTCCTCACAACTCTCTGGTCTCCCTTTGTCCTCACAACTCTCTCTGGTCTCCCTCTGTCCTCACAACTCTCTGGTCTCCCTCTGTCCTCACAACTCTCTGGTCTCCCTCTGTCCTCACAACTCTCTGGTCTCCCTCTGTCCTCACAACTCTCTGGTCTCCCTCTGTCCTCACAACTCTCTCTGGTCTCCCTCTGTTCTCACAACTCTCTGGTCTCCCTCTGTCCTCACAACTCTCTGGTCTCCCTCTGTCCTCACAACTCTCTGGTCTCCCTCTGTCCTCACAACTCTCTGGTCTCCCTCTGTCCTCACAGCTCTCTGGTCTCCCTCTGTCCTCACAACTCTCTCTGGTCTCCCTCTGTCCTCACAACTCTCTGGTCTCCCTCTGTCCTCACAACTCTCTCTGGTCTCCCTCTGTCCTCACAACTCTCTCTGGTCTCCATCTGTCCTCACAACTCTCTCTGGTCTTCCTCTGTCCTCACAACTCTCTCTGGTCTCCCTCTGTCCTCACAACTCTCTCTGGTCTCCCTCTGTCCTCACAACTCTCTCTGGTCTCCCTCTGTCCTCACAACTCTCTGGTCTCCATCTGTCCTCACAACTCTCTGGTCTCCCTCTGTCCTCACAACTCTCTCTGGTCTCCCTCTGTCCTCACAACTCTCTGGTCTCCCTCTGTCCTCACAACTCTCTGGTCTCCCTCTGTCCTCACAACTCTCTGGTCTCCCTCTGTCCTCACAACTCTCTGGTCTCCCTCTGTCCTCACAACTCTCTCTGGTCTCCCTCTGTCCTCACAACTCTCTGGTCTCCCTCTGTCCTCACAACTCTCTCTGGTCTCCCTCTGTCCTCACAACTCTCTGGTCTCCCTCTGTCCTCACAACTCTCTCTGGTCTCCCTCTGTCCTCACAACTCTCTGGTCTCTCTCTGTCCTCACAACTCTCTGGTCTCCCTCTGTCCTCACAACTCTTTGGTCTCCCTCTGTCCTCACAACTCTCTGGTCTCCCTCTGTCCTCACAACTCTCTGGTCTCCCTCTGTCCTCACAACTCTCTGGTCTCCCTCTGTCCTCACAACTCTCTGGTCTCCCTCTGTCCTCACAACTATCTGGTCTCCCTCTGTCCTCACAACTCTCTGGTCTCCCTCTGTCCTCACAACTCTCTGGTCTCCCTCTGTCCTCACAACTATCTGGTCTCCCTCTGTCCTCACAACTCTCTGGTCTCCCTCTGTCCTCACAACTCTCTCTGGTCTCCCTCTGTCCTCACAACTCTCTCTGGTCTCCATCTGTCCTCACAACTCTCTGGTCTCCATCTGTCCTCACAACTCTCTGGTCTCCCTCTGTCCTCACAACTCGCTCTGGTCTCTCTCTGTCCTCACAACTCTCTGGTCTCCCTCTGTCCTCACAACTCTCTGGTCTCCCTCTGTCCTCACAACTCTCTGGTCTCCCTCTGTCCTCACAACTCTCTCTGGTCTCCCTCTGTCCTCACAACTCTCTGGTCTCCCTCTGTCCTCACAACTCTCTCTGGTCTCCCTCTGTCCTCACAACTCTCTGGTCTCCCTCTGTCCTCACAACTCTCTGGTCTTCCTCTGTCCTCACAACTCCCTGGTCTCCCTCTGTCCTCACAACTCTCTGGTCTCTCTCTGTCCTCACAACTCTCTGGTCTTCCTCTGTCCTCACAACTCTCTGGTCTCCCTCTGTCCTCACAACTCTCTGGTCTCCCTCTGTCCTCACAACTCTCTGGTCTCCCTCTGGTCTTCCTCTGTCCTCACAACTCTCTGGTCTCCCTCTGTCCTCACAACTCTTTCTGGCCAACATCGGTCCTTTGAAAGAAAGATAAGATAAGTGTGTGTGTGTGTGTGGTGTGTGTCTGATTTTGTCTTGAGATACTGACATAATTTGCCCTTTATCTATATAGAAGTACAATTGATAAAGCCCATAAAACTCACACACAAACAGAATGACAGACACTGTCTGTACATACTGTATATCTGCATAAAATCCTTTTTAAATATCTGTAGGTACTATACAGTATCTGTACATATCCCTTACCTACTCTTAATAGTTACGCTGCTGGCCAGTATGACATACTACCATAGTGTCTTTATACCTGTATCACTGTACGTAATAATACTATATATATCTGTACATATCCCTTACCATACTCTCACTAGTTACGCTGCTGGCCAGTATTACATTTGCACTCTGGTTGGATGCCAAACCTCTTTTCGTTGTACTGTACTTGTGCTGTATGATGTCAATACATTTGAATCTAATATAATATGCAGAGAGTGTGTGTGAGAGAGAGAGAGAGAGAGAGAGAGAGAGAGAGAGAGAGAGAGAGAGAGAGAGAGAGAGAGAGAGAGAGAGAGAGAGAGAGAGAGAGAGAGAGAGAGAGAGAGAGAGAGAGAGAGAGAGACAGTACCTGTGAGCAGCCGTCTTGTTTCGGTCTAATAGCAATTCTTAAAATTATCTTATGTGGGTCCTGGGGGGGGGGATTGTCTTTTGTGGTGTCTGTAATAGTATAAGTAGATGTTTTACGTTATGTTCTGTGTTTATTATTTTTGTTATTGCTAATGTCATTGTTGTTATTCTTATTGTGGTATTGTGAGGTATTGTTATTGTTACTGTATTGTGTTTGTCTTGTTTTGTGTATACATTTTGTAAAAAAATTCAAATTAAATTGTTGTATGATTTGATCAGATGCAAAATGCAAATAAGTACATATGGCATTATATATCAGAGGTGAGTAATAAAATGAACAAATATTGATGGGAATGAGACTGAATAATGACATCACACAATAGTCTAATGATTAGACTGTTGTGTGATGTGATTGATTGATTGAAAACTAACATATTGCAGAATGGGCACAATACAGTACGGCTCAATACACACAATTGTTAAGGGGATGCAGACCAGAGAAAGACTTTCGTCTTGTTTACATCGGGGTCCCCCATTTTCAATTCATCATGACATTTATGACATACACAACATACAGATATACAGATATATATCATGACATTAATGACATACATGATGACATACAGATATACAGTACTGGTACATTTGTAACATACAATATATACAAATATACAGTACTGTTAAACAGAGATCCTAATAGAAAACTGTACATTAGGAGGGGTGGGAGGGGGGGTTTGGACATTTACGGGGGCCAGTTTAATTAGTTTTCATTAGACTCTAATCCTAATGAGATATTCCTCGAAAACGGCCAAAATGTCAGGAAAAGAAGATTAAGGAGGCCCCCACAGCTCTCAGGTGATAACTCGAACCCTGGTGGTATCGATAAAATCCTAACGATACCCATCCCTAGGTAGAACACACATCTTTTTAATGCCTTCGGCAGACTTCAAATGAGCCGATTTAATCTAGATTAATCTAGATTAACTCCAGGATTGCAGATAGATTAATCTAGATTAAAAAAAGAAAATCTGTGCCCACCTCTAATATATATATTTTTTTTTTAGTTCTCTGAGTGTGTGTGTTCCAGAATTCCATAGTAGTGTGCCAGTCCCAGACCCAATACATTTATTTATTTAGTTGTTACTTTTAGTTAAAACTGTTTAGTCTGAGTGTCATTACCTGCAATGCCACTGTATTGTTGTGTATTTGACAAATAAAGAACTTGAACTTGAATTTTTTATCCATTGGATTACACCTTGGGCCCTCATCATATTCTATCATACCAGTGCTTGTATTCCTATGCTATATTGTTCTTATTTATATTATTATTTTAATTAATCTTAAATACTTTAGATACTATTGCTACTGTGTATGCATGTATATGTGTATATATGTGTAACGGTTTGACTTTGATGCCCCGAGGGAGTTTCGAACACGGGTCGCCCACGCCGCGTGCAACAGCACAGACCGCTATACCAAGAGGTGAACTCACTGCTTTGTAACGTGTCTATGTGTCTTTTTGAGGATGTAAATGTATAGATGTATAGATGTATAGATGTAAATGTATAGATGTAGCAGTACTGTCTATCTGTATGTCATGTATGTCATATATGTTATGATGAATTGAAAATGGGGGACCCTGATGTAAACAAGACGAAAGTCTTTCTCTGGTCTGCATCCCCTTAACAATTGTGTGTATTGAGCTGTACTGTACTGTACCCATTCTGCAATCTGTTAATAAAGTTTTCAATCAATCAATCAAAGAGTGAGTTTAACCCATAGCACCCCAGCCCTTCGTGACTGCACTTCACATCCCATCGGATTCCTTCTCTGTCTTCCGAGCTGACCGAACTGAAGAGTCAGGGAAGTCCGTTGGTTGAGGGGTTTGCTTCCTCACTAACAACGGCTGGTGCAGTCCCAAGGAGGTGAAGATTATTTCCCGCTCCTGCTCGCCGGACCTTGAACATTTGTCCATCCTTTGTCGCCCGTTCTATCTCCCCCGGGAATTCACAGCCATCATAACAACAACAACTGCAGTTTACATCCCACCGCAAGCCGACACCGCCAGAGCTGTGGCCGACCTACAGGACCATTTGAATCGACACCAAAACAAACATCCGAGATTTGTTTTAAAAGATCTGTTTAAGGTAGATACAAAAAAATTTAAAGAAAATTGCGATTAATCGCGAGTTAACTATGGACAATCATGCAATTAATCATGATTACATATTTTAATCGATTGACAGCACTAGTTATTCTATAACCCTAGTTATATGAGTATAGTGAGCGCTCTGCTCTTAGTGGAACTATCACTTTATCCAATCTAATATTGAAACTAACTTTCACATGTACACACCCCTATTCACCTCCGCCTGGCCACACCCACATACCTACATAAGCGGGGTCGTGGCCCACACAATCAGATCCTTCCCAAGTCTTTCACCACCAAAGGCGAAGACCATGGGGTTCTCAGTGAGTCAGAGCAGAGCGCTCGCTATACTCATATAACTAGGGTTATAGAATAACCTTACGTTATAGATCGTATAGCTTACGCTCTGCTCTTTGTGGAACACAGGAGCTGAGCAGAGCGGAAGCTCGACAGATGTACCCGCTGAGGCCCCCCACAACCATCAGAACCGGGGAGGACCCGAGCCCCCTGGACCCCCCTAGTGGAGGACAGGAGGAAATCGGATCCGACTATGTGAAGAGGGTTTAGCACCTCAAAACGCACAGGGTGAGCAGATCGTGGGACTTACCTTCATTCAGAAGGACCCGCGACCACTCAGGCGCACATCCCACATGCCACCAGGGAACGGACGGGAAGCAAAAACACCTCCGTCACAGCCCCCAATATCACGGGGTCGAAGGTCAAGAACCCAACCCCGTAGCAAGGCCGTAGCAGCGGAGCGCGGAGGAGGTCCCAGCCCTAGGACAACCTGAGGGCCAGGACCCCCCGAAAAAAGGGGCCTGATGAGGCCAACGAGGCCGCAGCATCGGGACCCCACCAGACGGTCACTGGTGACACCACCCCCCACATCGCCAGCGTATCGGACAGGGCCCAATCAAGAGCAGACCCTTCCCCCCTGGCACGCCGCTCTGAAGCACTCTAGCTTACTGCACCTGGTATTCCCAGGCGGTCTCCCATCCAAGAACTAACCAGGGCCGAACCTGATTGGCCACTGACGTTTCTGGTCATGTGACATGTGCGCCCAATCGCGTGACGCGCCCATTTCCGCCTCGAACAGCAGCAAACGACCTAACGCCTAGTTTATCACTGGTTAAGCTTAGGCGACTCTTTCGAAGTTGGTTAAGGTTAGAGTTTGGAATCAGGGCTGGCGTTCTATCGCCCTGCTCTAAGACAAACTCTAACCTTAACCAACTTCGAAAGAGTGCCTAAGCTTAACCGGCGAAAGAACTTGCCGTCACACGATTGGCGCGACCAGAAACGTCAGTGGCCAATCAGAGCGCAAAACGCGAACGCGGAAGCATAAATCCGTTAGGATAAGAATAGACGCCTCCGGGGCTGTAGAGAGCATTCTGACTGGAAACATCACTGCCTGGTATGGAAACAGCACGGCACAGGACAGGAAGGCCCTCCAGAGAGTGGTGCGCTCAGCAGAGCGTACCACGGGTATTGCACTACCACCCCTGCAGGACTTATATAACAGGAGGTGCAAATCCAGAGCCTGCAGAATTATGAAAGACCCTCACCACCCCAACAACAGCCTGGTCAAGCTGCTGCGGTCAGGCAAGCGCCTACGGTCACACGCTGCAAGAACAGAGAGACTCCGGCTCAGCTTCTTCCCCCAGGCCATCAGAACACTGAACACTGAACTCTCCACTCACAAATACACATGGGCACACACACACAGACACACACACGCACACACACACACCACTCATGCGGCAACCGCTAAAAAAAATCACTTTAAACAAAATGTCACTTTAAAAAATAGAATCTTTAGAAACACTTTAAAAGAAAGAGGTACTGTATAGTTTAGATACAGTAAGAGTTAACATTGTAAATTGTATATTGCATAGTAGTGTATATAAGAACCAGTTTCTCAGGAACCTAGCATGTCTTTTCTTTTTACCATGCATATCTTGTGTCTTATCTATTTTCTTTTTTCTATGCCTATTTTATTATTGTATTTTGCACAATCAATGCGGGCATGACCACCCGCATTTCACTGTATGCCCTGGTATGTATGTGACAAATAAACCTCTTGATTCTTGATTCTTCACGATACACGCCGTTACATATGTATATGCTTATGTGTGTGTGTGTGTGTGTATATATATATGTGTGTGTATGTATGGATATATATATATATATATGTGTGTGTATGTATATATATATATATATATATATGTGTAACGGATGGTATCATGAAGCGCAGTCAAGAAGGGTTAGGGTGAGTAGCGGTGCTATGGGTTAAACTCACTCTCACATCCTCAAAGACAGATAGACTGAGCGCTTAGGAGGGATATCCTTTCTTGGCGCAGCGGTTTGTGATGTCGGCCCCGGTGCGGGAGACCGGGGTTCAACTCCCACTCGAGGCATCGGAGTTTAAGGTGACGTTGTCACAACCGTTACATATATATATATATATATGTTTATATATATATGTAATGTGTGTATATATATGTATGTATATATAATGTATGTATATATATATGTGTGTCTATATGTATGTATATGTATATATATGCATATACTGTACTTACCAATTATTCACTTGTTCTATTCTCCATCCTTCTATCACCCATAGCAACACCATATATCACCCTGATGATGGGGGACCCCCCCACCCCACCCTGATGATGGGGGACCCCCCCACCCCACCCTGGTGATGGGGGACCCCCACCCCGATGAACTGCCCACCTGAGGTGTCTCCCCCTGCTCCCCTAGTGCTACTGTAGGTCACTCACAGCCAGTGTTGCGTTGTTATTATGGGCTGAGCCGCCACGCAGGATAATGACGCCGCGCGCACGCGCATATGTTCCCTCGCGCACAATAATACACTTTGTTTGTATAGCCTTTCATACAGAAACTGCAGCTCAAAGTGCTTCACAACAGAATTAAGACAGGCATAAAATGAGCACATAAAGTGCAGACATATAAAATCAGTTTTTCACATTAGGATCTAACATCCCAACAGGCAACCTTGTTTATGGTTTGATTCAGTTTTAATATAAATAATAAAAATAAAGAGAAGATTAATTAATTATCTACTCAGTCCCGAAGTTTGTGATGTAGATATGGAATGTCCCGGGTTGCTGCTGTTTGCAGAGTGTGTTGTTGTCCGGGGGTGAGTGGTGGTGGGTGGGGGGTTGAATCAAAACAGTTGTCAATTCGGAATTGACGGCTGTTTTGATTTGGCCCTTCGTTCGCCGTCGTTCACCTTTGGACGGCGGTGCACTCTGTGGGCAGCGGCAACTTGGGACGTTACATATTTACATCACAAAGAGTCCCAGACTGGTTGAAGACACCAGCCTATAGCGGCTATTGTTATGATAATGCGAGGTAGACCGGGGCCCGGGAGGCAGGTAAACACAACGATCCGAGCCGAGCGCAGCGCGTTCTCGCGAGCGCGTGCATGTGCGTGCACGCGCTTCTGCTCAAATCTTTAATACTCAGTGAGGTACCACTGAGTGGTACCCCGTGCCATGAACAACGCATGCCTGCTCACAGCCAGGGAGTCGTTCCTTGTCTTCATTGGGGAAAGTCTGGGGGGGTTGTTGTAAAAGTGTGGATTTTATGGTGGCGACATAAAAAGGGACACAATATAAACATATCAATATCACAAGGAACAAGCTTGTTGTCACTGGTTCACAGCTGAATGAATGAATGAATGAAAACTTTATTTAACAGATTGCAGAATGGGTACAATACAGTACGGCTCAATACACACAATTGTTAAGGGGATGCAGACCAGAGAAAGACTGTCACCTTGTTTACATCAGGGTCCCCAATTTTCAACTCATAGATAGTCTTATCTAACTCACCACCAGCTCCACAAGAGGCACTTTAAGGTGAACGTGTCGCAGATTTAGACCGACTGACCTCCCGTTTTGCTCGAAGCGACACAGTAAGCACCGTTTTGGAAACCTGCGGTGATTAAAACATCATTGGACAATGGATCAGCAGACCAATGGGAGACGTGCCCCCCCCTCCGCGCTGCAGCGCTCAGCCAATCCCCTGCGGATCTGATGCAACAGGACGCAACTGAAGTTACACCTTCGAGCTGCAACACCGTGTCCCTCCTCCTCCGCGGCGCGAGAGAAAGTAGTGCCCGTGTTGACACCACAGCCGGGTGTCTGTGTGTTATAGTGTGTCGGTTTGCCTTTCAGGATTTGTAGAGGATATTCTTTTATCTTTTTTCTTTTTTAAAAGCGTTATATAAGCTGTATATTCTAACTTTGGAAGAGGGGGAAAAAAGGAGTTTACTAAAGTCAACTCCCAATCTACTTTAGTAAACTCCTTTTTTTTTTTTTTATCTTCCAGAGTTATAATATACTGCTTGTATGAAGCAGCTAAAGTGAATGTGTTTTTATACATAATTCACAGTTGATAGAGTGTAGTTGTGTGAAGTTAGAAGAAGTTAGAACACCACTCCTAGTCTCTGGGTGATGATGATAGGAAAGTCCCCGCGCGCTCATGACGTCATGGGACAAGTGAAGTCTGCCAGCCGCGGAGGGGTTTGTCTCGCTGTGCTGCGGTCCGGGAGAAGTAGCGGATTTAAAAACTTTCTGTCCGCAACTCTCTCCTTATGTCCAAATAGCACTTGGTGCAGAAGTCCTTGAGTTCCAAGGAAAAGATGTCTTTTTAATAAAGTGTGCTTCTCCTCCTCCTCCTGCTCATAAAGGGTCCCTGCGCTTTGCATTTCGCAACCAGACTCTTCAGACATTATGGGGTAAGTAGTGCTTTTCCATTACAGGGGACATTATTACATTAGGAACTTTTGATGTATATCCTTCCCTGTGTGGACAGTGTGATACAATAATTGTCAAAATTATTATTTAAGGTTATTGCCCTCGTGGCTTGTTGAATTCATTTATTTATTTGGCTGTTTTTATTAAAGTAACATTATAATAACCAAACTTTTATTTGACAAATTGTTATTATGTGCCATTGACTTGTTGCAGCTGATGTGTCATACAAGGCTGAGGATGGACATTGAATATTCTTCCAAGTCTTTCACGTTTTGCTATTATCTCTACAGCTTCAGTGTTCCACTGTGGTTGCTATGACTACTTGTCAATAATGATCCGTTTTTTCTTTTTTTACTCACTGAACGTTATAGGTATCTCAAATTATTGTTTGGAGTTGTGTGATTATAATTATACTGCTATAACATAAATTCTGAATAATTTTAATTAAGTATGAAGTGACAGGGGACAGTTGGCTTCTGGAATTATGTTGAGCCAAAAAAACCATAACAATAATATGTAGCCAGTGTTTTATTTTTTAATATATTTCAAAATTGTAATTTTTTTAATTTTGGAAGCTGAAATGGGATCACAGTAGAATTTCAAAATTCTTCAAAAAAAAAAAAAAAAAAAAATGAGATAACATTCTGTAATTCTTTCTAAATTCTTAAAAAAAATTAATAAAAATTGATAACATTTAGTAACCGCGCCCGCAGGTCTCCAGGTCAGCCGTGCTCCCGGTCCGTCGTGACGCTTCGCCCCAACTCCCTTCTACATTTTAACGGAAACGCGAGACACGACGATGGAGGCATCGATCCTTCGCAGGAGAATTCCCACCGTTTCCACGGGCGACCCGTCGAGCATCCCCTCTCCCCGACAGGCTAGCCGCGGCCAATCACGGCGCGGGAGGAGGGCGGAGTCATCGGAGAGGCAGCACTTAATTGGTGAGTTACGAAGAGACGCTTTTTTATTTTTCCACATTCGGCGGTGGGAGACGCAGTGCAGTACGGAGCTTAATGTCGTACAGTGAGTACAGAGAGCGGCTCTTTATCACCACAATGCTGTTCAATCACTTTCAGATGATCGGTTAGTCGTGCTTGGATATTATTTTTTTTTACTTAATAATTTACACAAAATTGTTCGCTTTAAATTTAAATACATTTTTTCCTTTTTTTTTTCACAGTTATTGCCTAAAGCCTTTTGCGTTCAGAGAACATTAAATTTTTTTTTTTTTTTTTACCCTCCGAATCATTATTTGCCGTTTTTTAACGCTTTAACGTTCAATATAATAGCGTGAATGATTTTCTCTCATTTTAACTTGTATCTCCCCCCCCCACGCAGGCGATGGTCACACGGATTGGATGACGGAAAAAGTTGATTTGTCTTCGTTTGTCTCCACGCCCGAGTCGTCTCCGAGCTCGTCCCTTCCCCCGTCGCCGCCGGAGGAGCAGGATGTCAAGGTGCCCTCGGACCTGGAGGTCATGACCTCTCTCCTGCAGGAGGAGCTGGCTCAGCTGGAGGACTACTTCCGCTCGGAGTCCATCACGCCCGCCACCACGACCACGACCACGGCAACAACAACAACAACCAAATTGGACAAATCCTCAAAATGTGATCGAGGCGGCCAAGCCATGGGCACGCCGTCTTATTACCAGGTGCCCTACGCCTCGTACGGGACGGGCCCGTCGGACGCCACCGGCCCCTTGCTCGTTACCGTGGCAACGGGGGACCTGGACCTGGCGGGCTTCTGCGGCGCCCCCCCCTGTCGGCCACAGGACCAAAATCGCGCGCCCCGCCCCGTATAACTATCACCACCGGTACCACACCACCACCACCACCACAGCGGCGGCGGCGGCGGGGGGGGACGGAGAATCAGTAGCGACGGCGTGAAGGCGGCGGGGGGCGAGGACGTGGGGCTCGAGACGTGGGGGGGCGGGGGGTCGTCGTCCAGCAGGGGGGGGGGGTTGTTACTCAGGGAGCGCAGAGCCGCCGCCGACCGCCGTGAACCACTATTCCACCTTGAAGACGGTGGGCAGGAGCGGCCTCGGTGGCGCGAGGAAGGTCAGAGAATGTGCTGTATCGCTGAAGGAGGAGGAGAGCTACTGCTTCACCGCCGAGGGGATGTTCTGCGGCGAGGAGATGACGCGGGGCTTCTGCCTCAGCGGCGCGCCGTACGACCTCCACCACGGCCACCACCACCACCACGGCCACCACGGCGGCAAGCAGCGGGAGGGGAGGACAGTCGATGCACAGCGTGAAGGTTAGCGGAGTTACGAAGGAGGAGGAGGAGGAGGCGCGGAGCTGGAGCTTCTGCACTGCAGCGGCGGCAGCAAGGAGCCCGCGGCCTGGAGGCGCCCCCCCCAGAGACAATGATGGCCGCCGGCGACGACGACGGCTACTTCCACCACCACCACCAGTCCCTGGCGGCCGGCCCAGAGCCGTACCACAGCTTTATCGGTGACCTGGACCACCAGCCCCCCCCCCCCCCACCAAGCACAACACGGCGTGGAGCCCCACCACGCCCACCACCACTACCTCTACCCAGAATGCCTTGCAGACCAAAGCTACGAATGTCTGTCCCGAGGGGAGAGCGAGGGGGCGGCGGGGGTGGGGGTGGGGGGGGCTCTGCTGGGGGGCGGGTGCGGGGGCTCTGTCCACCGGGGGGCGGCTCCCCAGAGGCTCAAGGATGAACACTGTTCCCTCAAAGCGGGGGGCCTGGTGGGGGGGGAGCCCCCCCTCATGGAGCCCCCCCCCACCGGAGAGAGGAAGCAGAAGAAGAGAGACCAAAACAAGACGGCTGCTCAC
>NW_028172947.1:0-21243 GCF_963971535.1 Notolepis coatsorum | reverse complement strand
CTTCTTTTTCTCCTTTTAAATTTTTTCTCCTGGCAATGTGGAACATTAAACTGTATAAGACAATTCTCTGCTTTTCCCCCTCTCTTTTTCATATTAGACGCTCTGAACTAATTTATGAGCTTACACATGGACAACAAACCTACACATGGACAACAAACCTACACATGGACAACAAACTTACACATGGACAACAAACCTACACATGGACAACAAACCTACACATGGACAACAAACCTACACATGGACAACAAACCTACACATGGACAACAAACCTACACATGGACAACAATAGGGGGGCTAGGGTTGAGTTATTGATCAGCCTGGCGGCTGAGGGGAAAAAGCTCAGTCTGTGTCAGGCTTTCACAGCCTCCGGTATCCGCAGCCTTCTCCCAGAGGGAAGCAGGGTGAAGAGGCCATGGCCGGAGTGGGAGGGTCGGCCATGATCTTCTTTGCCATCTTTAGCGCCCCTGGAGTCGTGCAGGGACTTGAGGGAGGGCAGGGGACAGCCGATCACCCTCTCCGCGGAGCGAATCACCCGCTGCAGCTTGGCGAGATCCTTTGCCGCTGTGGCGGGGAGCCAGGAGATGATGGAGTGGGTGAGGATGGATTCAATGATGGCCGTGTAGAATTAAGCCATCATGATCATTGGCAGTCTGAACTTCTTCAGCTGCCGGAGGAAGAACATCCTCTTCTGGGCCTTTTTCAGCAGGGCCATGGTTTTAAGCTCCCACTTTAGATCCCGGGACATGGCCATGCCCAGAACACGGCATGACTCCATGGAGGCCACCTGGGTGCCTCCCAGCATGATGGGAGGGGGCGGGCTGCTTTCCTCCGGAAATCCACCACCATCTCCAATGTTTTTAGAGCATTGAGCTCCAGGTTGTTGCAGCTGCACCAGCTCTGCAGCCTCTCGATCTCCCTCCTGTAGGCCGACTCGGCCCCCCTGGAGATGAGACCCACCAGGGTGGTGTCGTCAGCGAATTTCAGGAGTTTGACCGAGGGGTGGAGAGAGGCACAGCTGTTGGTGTACAGGGAGAACACTAGTGGGGACAGGACGCAGCCCTGTGGGGAACCGGTGCTGGTGGACCTAGAGCTGGAAATGCTCTTCCCCAGCTTCACCCGCTGAGACCTGTTGGACAGCCAAGCTGAAGTCCACATACAAGGATCTGACATAGTTGCCTGCGTAGTCCAGATGTTCCAGCGTGTAGTGCAGAGCCATGTTCACAGTGTCTTCCATGAATCTGTTGGCTCTGTACGCGAACTGCAGCGGGTCCAGCACAGGATCTGAAATGAGCTTCAGGTGGGCCAGGACAATGTGCTCCAGGACCTTCATGACCACAGAGGTCAGGGCGACAAGTCTGTAGTCATTAAGGACCGTGACCTTGACCTTCTTGGGGACGGGGATGATGGTTGAGGCCTTGAAGCATGCTGGGACGTTACACAGCTCCAGCGAGGCATTAAAAATGGTGGTAAACACCGGGGCGAGCTGGTCAGCACAGTGCTTCAGGATAGCGGGGGGAGACAGAGTCCGGGCCGGCCGCCTTCCGGGGAATCTGACTCGAAAACAGCCGTTTCACCTCTCTCTCACTGAGACAGACATGGACAACAAACGAAACAAACGAAAGATGCATTATTTCGTTACTCTAAAATTATATTAGTAATAGTAATTTAATGAATAGCCTACCTTGTAGACTAGGTAAAACAATAAAAATTCCGCAAACAGTGTTTTTTCTTTCTTTTTTCAAGTATTAAATAGTCAATTAAAGGCCAGAAGGATATGAGACCAAGGTGAAGGCTTAAAGAATTTATGGATGACAACAAATACATGGTCTGTTTTATTTGAGTAATTACTTGTCATTATTATTATGGGAAAAGTCCTCATACCGATAAGTATGTGTATGTATTCATATAATTATGTGTATATATATATATATATAATTTTTCATTTTATTTTGTTACTTTTAATTATGATTAGGAGTGTATGTGTGTGTGTATGTATGGGTAGTGTACATGTATGTGTATGCATGTATGTATATATGTGACCAGGCACAGACAATATGGTCTTGTTAATAAGCATGCTTAAAATGTTTACATTATGTGAACGTACAGGTTCTTACCTTCAAAATAAGCCATCACGTGTACAAATCGGGCCGGATACTTTTCAATCTATGTCTTATGAACCATGACACTAACACAATTCCTATTTGAGAGCCAGAGGGCCTCAGAATAACTGAGCCATTATCTTATAATAGACTACTCTACCCATAAATCAGTGTTATTATACTGTAACCCCCCCCCCCCCCCCACTTAACACCTCCCAGTCTGAGGGCAGCCATTCTGGCTTTGGTATATTTATGAAAATATAATAAAAAAAACGTATATAATGAACACAACAGCGAATATAATGGTCATATTTTCCAAATGGCTGGTGAAATGGGGCCATAGTTTTCCAGGACGTTTGTTTGTCTGTGATATTCTGCAGATGTTCTGAGGTAGTCAGAAAGCCACCTGAATATCACGTGAAAATACATGAATCATCCTTTCATCTAAAACTAAGGCTGCTCTTGTTGCTCGTGACAGACGGAGAAATCGAATTTACTATTTTAAAGTCAACATTCTCGGAAAGCTTCTGTGCAGCTGTAGGCATTATTACTTTGTGTGTGTGTGTGCGTATTTGCCAGCGCTTCTGTATGTGTGTAATTCATTTTGTCTCAGGTCTTTCCAGCATGGCTGCTGGCTACTATGGACGCGTGTAGTCTTTTACCAACAAACTTGCATTTTTCCGCGATCTGATTGGCCACTGACGTTTATGGTCATGTGACATCTGCGCCAATCGTGTGACGCCTGTTTCTATCACTGGTTAAGCTTAGGCACTCTTTCGAAGTTGGTTAAGGTTAGAGTTTGTCTTAGAGCAGGGCGATAGAACACCAGCCCTGATTCCAAACTCTAACCTTAACCAACTTCGAAAGAGTCGCCTAAGCTTAACCAGTGATAGAACTAGGCGTTAGGTAGTTTGCAGGCTGTTAGAGGCGGAAATAGGCGCAGAAACAGGCGTCACGCGATTGGCGCAGATGGCACATGACCAGAAACGTCAGTGGCCAATCAGATCGCGGAAAAATGCACGTTTGTTGGTAAAAAACTAGACGCACTACGGACTGGTAAAACGACTGCAGCAGCCTATTGCACACATTGAAGGACCTGAGTCTCTGACTGTAGAGGCCTCTGTGTTGTCAGTCCAAACAGCTTGCTTGCTTCCTGTAGAGACCTCTGTGTTGTCCTGCTATGTCCCTTCCTGTAGAGACCTCTGTGTTGTCCTGCTCTGTCTCTTCCTGTAGATACATCTGTGTTGTCCTGATCTGTCTCTTCCTGTAGATACATCTGTGTTGTCCTGCTCTGTCTCTTCCTGTAGATACATCTGTGTTGTCCTGCTCTGTCCCTTCCTGTAGATACATCCGTGTTGTCCTGCTCTGTCTCTTCCTGTTGATACATCAGTGTTGTCCTGCTCTGTCTCTTCCTGTAGAGAGCCTCTGTGTTGTCCTGCTCTGTCTCTTCCTGTAGATACATCTGTGTTGTCCTGCTCTGTCCCTTCCTGTAGATACATATGTGTTGTCCTGCTATGTCTCTTCCTGTAGAGCCTCTGTGTTGTCCTGCTCTGTCTCTTCCTGTAGAGACCTCTGTGTTGTCATGATCTGTCTCTTCCTGTATGTAACTGAGGGGTACAATTCCCTGACTGTATTAATCAAGTATGGTATCATTAAACCACTACCGTCTTATGTACATTATACTGGCCATACCGTACACGAGTATATGATGAGAACACTTCCCCACAATGAATCGGTTCTACACAAAGTTGTCTTTAAGTATTTATTAGCAGCAAGAATACATAATATACTTTAATTGAATGCACTTGTAAGGCAAAGGAATGTGCGTAGGCAAATCAATAATGAATGTCCATTCTCATATTACGCATGAGATAATAATACAACTTGAATATTAGGAATTATATCTAGGGGATACTGGTAGGGGGTTCCACCGGTTGTAAGCCAGCAGGGGGAGGCAATGCTCTAATGCAAAGTCTGGGTCAGCGGGGACTCAATAGGCTCCCGGAGGCGGTATATTACTCCCTGCTCAGCAGACGAAAGGCAGCGACTGTAATCCCAGTATGCGTGCAGCACAGGTGGAAGCCGGTCAGCCTCTCCAATAGAGACGGGCTCGAATGATGCTCCTCACGGGCAGGTCCCACAGCAGTGGGTGTAGACGATTCTTCTCCGCTCTAACAGCCTGGTCCAAAGCAATAATAATAATCCAGTCGGAAAGGGGGTCTGCATTCACCGGTGTAGATCCTCCGGTGCGCGGTGGTTCACATTAACTAAGTTGAACTGGACGTTATTCAACCAAGCGCTGATACTTTACTATCCTATTCGCACGCGGCTATAAGTGCTCTATTTAGACGCACAATTGCTCACTTCACTTGGTCTTTGACTCATAATGAAGGCTTACTAGTAAGGAGCGAACGATACGTTGAACAAACGTATTAGGATAAACAAGACTCTATCTTGGGGCAATACGAGCCCTACTTCACCGCACGTTGCATAGTGGGTGAGGCTTCACTTGTTACTAAGACTGAACTGAACGGACTGCGGACTGAACTACTTCTGTATTCACCTGCGCCATATTTATATGTTGGGCGAACAAACTAGTACCAGCCCCACCTCTGTCTCGTAGTCCTGGGCAGAACCGGGCATGTACAGACATGTCCTGACGGTAGCTTTGAACTCGACTCTGGGGGTAAGACACTGGCGCTGGTGGAACGCTATCCAATAAGAGAACGAAATATTATGGTCTGTAGGCTACTAGGTTAAAGGGATATTCCGTGTATATGTACAAAGAATACACAAGGGATATCAAACGATATACAAATATTATGCAATATATATCAATCAATAAATACATATATTCGGTTTAATCTGACCCTTTGTAACACTGTAGATACATCTGTGTTGTCCTGCTCTGTCTCTTCCTGTAGAGACCTCTGTGTTGTCCTGCTCTGTCCCTTCCTGTAGATACATCTGTGTTGTCCTGCTCTGTCTCTTCCTGTAGATACATCTGTGTTGTCCTGCTCTGTCTCTTCCTGTAGATACATCTGTGTTGTCCTGCTCTGTCTCTTCCTGTAGAGAGCCTCTGTGTTGTCCTGCTCTGTCTCTTCCTGTAGATACATCTGTGTTGTCCTGCTCTGTCCCTTCCTGTAGGGCCTCTGTGTTGTCCTGCTCTGTCTCTTACTGTAGATACATCTGTGTTGTCCTGCTCTGTCTCTTCCTGTAGAGAGCCTCTGTGTTGTCCTGCTCTGTCTCTTCCTGTAGATACATCTGTGTTGTCCTGCTCTGTCCCTTCCTGTAGATACATCTGTGTTGTCCTGCTCTGTCCCTTCCTGTAGAGGACCCCTGTGTTGTCCTGCTCTGTCTCTTCCTGTAGATAAATCTGTGTTGTCCTGCTCTGTCTCTTCCTGTAGATACATCTGTGTTGTCCTGCTCTGTCTCTTCCTGTAGATACATCTGTGTTGTCCTGCTCTGTCCCTTCCTGTAGATACATCTGTGTTGTCCTGCTCTGTCTGTTCCTGTAGATACATCTGTGTTGTCCTGCTCTGTCTTTTCCTGTAGAGACCTCTGTGTTGTCCTGCTCTGTCTCTTCCTGTAGAGGACCTCTGTGTTGTCCTGCTCTGTCTCTTCCTGTAGATACATCTGTGTTGTCCTGCTCTGTCTTTTCCTGTAGATACATCTGTGTTGTCCTGCTCTGTCCCTTCCTGTAGATACATCTGTGTTGTCCTGCTCTGTCTCTTCCTGTAGAGACCTCTGTGTTGTCCTGCTCTGTCCCTTCCTGTAGAGGACCCCTGTGTTGTCCTGCTCTGTCTCTTCCTGTAGGGCCTCTGTGTTGTCCTGTTCTGTCTTTTCCTGTAGAGACATCTGTGTTGTCCTGCTCTGTCTCTTCCTGTAGATACATCTATGTTGTCCTGCTCTGTCTCTTCCTGTAGATACATCTGTGTTGTCCTGCTCTGTCTTTTCCTGTAGAGACATCTGTGTTGTCCTGCTCTGTCTCTTCATGTAGATACATCTATGTTGTCCTGCTCTGTCTCTTCCTGTAGATACATATGTGTTGTCCTGCTCTGTCCCTTCCTGTAGGGCCTCTGTGTTGTCCTGATCTGTCTCTTCCTGTAGAGACATCTGTGTTGTCCTGATCTGTCTCTTCCTGTAGAGACATCTGTGTTGTCCTGCTCTGTCTTTTCATGTAGAGACATCTGTGTTGTCCTGCTCTGTCTCTTCCTGTAGATACATCTGTGTTGTCCTGCTCTGTCTCTTCCTGTAGATACATCTGTGTTGTCCTGCTCTGTCCCTTCCTGTAGAGACCTCTGTGTTGTCCTGCTCTGTCCCTTCCTGTAGATACATCTGTGTTGTCCTGCTCTGTCCCTTCCTGTAGATACATCTGTGTTGTCCTGCTCTGTCCCTTCCTGTAGATACATCTGTGTTGTCCTGCTCTGTCTCTTCCTGTAGATACATCTGTGTTGTCCTGCTCTGTCTCTTCCTGTAGATACATCTGTGTTGTCCTGCTCTGTCCCTTCCTGTAGATACATCTGTGTTGTCCTGCTCTGTCTCTTCCTGTAGATACATCTGTGTTGTCCTGCTCTGTCCCTTCCTGTAGAGACCTCTGTGTTGTCCTGCTCTGTCCCTTCCTGTAGAGCCTCTGTGTTGTCCTGCTCGGTCCCTTCCTGTAGATACATCTGTGTTGTCCTGCTCTGTCCCTTCCTGTAGAGGGTCTCTGTATCCGATCGGATCAGATGGTCAGCCAAGAGATCCTGTTCACAACATCAAATTGTCGTGGACATTTATATTTTAGGAACACCCGTGAGAGATAATGTTGAAATATGACACTTTTGTCACAATTGTCTTTGTGAGTTTTATCTTTGTGCACAGAAGAGACTTGGTTCAATACAGAGTGCAAGGCAGGTCTCATGAAGCAAGCAAAAACAATAGGGTGGGCTGTGTTATTATACTACCTGTGACAAAGATCACAGGAGAGAGGGTCGACCTCGGGTTATCTTGTTATTCGTTTGCAAATTTCGCAACTCATGGGTGGTGATTCACTGGCGCTGTAGTCTTGAGAGATAAGAGGAACTGAAAGTTCAGCTTAAGGCGCGGCTGCGGAGGAGTCATAAGAAAACAGCCTAAACTGCTGAGGAGGAAATAGCTGAGCTTGTCGTCATACAAGAAGATATTGATTAACATTGCAGTTTATATTAAAGGAACACAGCGACTTTTTGGGAAATTAGCTTATTTGCCATCTACCCTGGAGATAGACAAGCAGATACCCTTCTCTTCTCTGTGCATGCATTAGGCTTAGCCGGGAACAGCCGCACCGTTAGCCTAGCTTAGCGTCATTCACTGGAAGTAGGTGTGCCAGTGTAGCCTACTATCCAAGAGCCTACTAATTTAAAACGATTTTAGTAATAAAAAAAAAAATTAGACATAGGCTAACAGCGCGGTTGTTCCCTAAGCCCAATGCATGCACAGAGAAGAAAGGGGTCTGTATCTGCTTGTCTAACTCCAGGGTCCAGTCAGATGGCAAATAAGCTTATTTCCCCAAAAGTTGCTGTGTTCCTTTAAGGGAAAGTTAATAGTGATGGAACAATAAAGAGTATGAATGATGATGATACATTTTCCATGACACCGTTCAGTCTGGTTTACTGTTGAAGTAAACTCCTAGGAACACCTCCCCCACCACCACTTCCTCCTCCTGCTCCTCCCCCCCACCTCCTCTTCTTGCTACACTAGTAGTCTTCCACCAACTCCTTCACTGTGTGTGTGTGTGTGTGTGTGTGTGTGTGTGTGTGCACGTGTGTGCGTGTGTGTGTGCGTGTGTACTGTATCTGTCTCTGTCTAGTTGAATAGTCAGCGATTCGTAAGACAGACAGACAGAGAAAATATGAAAGTGAGAGTGATATCTGTAGTACACACATAAGGAACAGGGGGTTGGTGGAGGGTTTAGTATCAAGAGACACGTTGAGATGTCGAGTGTGAAATGAGACGACTTATAACGTCAAGTGTCCAGAATGCTGACTGACTCGTCACTTCACGTCTACTCGGGTGTCTGGTTGGTATCACCTGGGTGGTGTCTTTCAGTCCGTTGACGTTCATTTTGTTCCACCGTGGGCTATATGTCGTTTGTTAACCTCTTAACGTTCTGACGGCCCACCTGCACATTTGCCCTCGTCTGTCGGCGCCACGCTGTGTTATTGTCTATCAACCAACACATCAGTTGAAAGCTAAAATGGCCACCGTTTGATTGGCACCCTACTTGGCCTATTACGTGCTCTCAATTTCGGGAAGACCAAACAGTCTGAAGTTTCTTACACAATAAAAAAAAGTGCTAATGAAATAAAGTAACATAGGGCTGAACTTGAGTTGTACTTGTAATTGTGTACTCACGTTTTCTGTAGTAGTTGCAATATCCAAAAGATTCTTTCCCAAAAAATGTGTATAGGCTGGAAAACACAGCCGTATGTAGTACAGGTCCAAATTTCATAAGAATCCGTTCAGAAATGGGTGATTTAGAGTGATCTTCGTAAACTGTGTACAAAAAGGAGTTCTCCAGTAATCCATTTCCTCATTGACGGCAATGCATTCCGTGTATTTTTCACTTCCTGTTTTCGCTCGTAAATTTGTACCTAGATCCCACGTGGGGTATCATTGGAAAGCTACACTCATTGGCTACAACTTCGCAATCGGCGAATGATTGACAGTTCCAGAGCCTCGGGAGTCAGGGGTGGTAATCTGAGGTGCGTGTGTACAAAGTTGCATGCCTGACATATCGGCATGTAACTCGAGAACCGCTGAGCGGATTTTGGCGAATGAGGTGGCATTCGAATGGCAACAAATAGGGCTTTAATTCTATCTATTACATGTTTTATAAAATAAAATGCAGACCCTAGTAGCAGACCCTTTAGCTAGTGGCCGCTAAAGTGCTGTGTCGCACCGATGGTCCCATCGTCCTAAAGAGGGCCCGCTAGCGTGAAGAAACTCGCCAACTTTTTGGGAAATTCGCTTATTTGCCATCTACCCTGGAGTTAGACAAGCAGATAGATACCCTTTTCTTCTCTGTGCATGCATTAGGCTTAGGGAACAGCCGCACCGTTAGCCTAGCTTAGCGTAATTCACTGGAAGTAGGTGTGCCAGTGTAGCCTAGTTCCCAACAGTCACGAAATACGCTCCAAATACATCTCCTAAACTTTCCTGTAAACATGTTGTGACCTGTGCATTTACCACATGGAGAAATACAAAATATTTTATCGTTTTCTAAGCAGATATATACTCTGACAATTTTTTTGCTGAATCACTGCTGCCTGGGCGCAGTGATTTCATCACCTCAAAAGCTCTGTTGTTTTTTGAAAAACTGTACATTTTCTGATTCAGAGCTGTAAGTCCTACATTTAAACAAGCACAAATCTGCAATAGGTGCAACTGCACATGCATTCCAGATTTCAGCTTCCTAGGACAAGAACTGTTGCTGCTAGAGGGTGGGGCCACGTTAAATGTGGACCAACCAACAGAGTGAGCTATACGGAAAATGTATTAAACTAAATAAAACTAATTTGAATGGAAGTCTGCAACACATTTATTAACAATGGTCCATCTCCGAAAAGTATCACCTGATTCAAGTCTTGATTTCCATCATAGGGAGACGGTTATCTAGGTTGATAGATATTGACTGAACTGCCCAGGATCATTGGAACAGCAACGTGTACATTCTGTTTTAGACAAATCTGCTAAAACTGTTTCAAAACATCTATCATTCACGTTACACTCCCACCCTCTGTCCTTCACATACTTTGTGATATGTAGACTGAAATAGAGATGTTCCCCTCCCGACCACGGCAGTGGAGGAAGCTTCCATGACTCCAAAACCAATCTTATTTCTGTTGTCGCTGAGACATAGCTGGCCTGAGCTGTAGTTTCCAGACCAGTAGCATTCAGATTCAGACTCTCACTGAAGGCTCCATTTTCACGCTTTGCTGACTGTCTCTCGGCTCCCCTTTCATTAAATAGGACCTAATAGTCTGGAAAGCACTGGGTGGTTCAGCCCTCAGAGCCGTGTTAGTGTTTTCACATATTACTGTGAAGACAGATATGCACTTACATACAGTATATAATTCAGGTTATATATATATATAGTTCAGGTCATATATTTAGTTGAGGTTATACACTGTATATAGTTCCGGTTATATATACAGTGTATATGTCAGGTTATACATTTAGTCTAAGTTATACTGTATATAGAATTCAGGTTATATACATATATATAGTTCAGGTTAATTAGCTCTAGTAGATTAATTGTTCAGACCTAGTAGATTAATTGTTCTAGTCTCTAGAACAGAGATGTTTCTCAGTTAGAGACTTTGGGCTCAGATACAAGATGACAAGTGTCTTCATAACACACACATACACATACACACACACACACACACACACACACACACCCTTACACACACACACACACACACACACACACACACACACACACACACACACACACACCCTTACACACACACACCCACACCCTTACACAGACACACACACACCCTTACACACGCACACACACACACACACACACACACACACACACACACACACACACACACACACACACACACACACACACACACACACACACACACACACACACACACACACCCTTACACACACACACCCACACCCTTACACAGACACACACACACCCTTACACACGCACACACACACACACACACACACACACACACACACACACACACACACACACACACACACACACACACACACACACACACACACACACACACACACACTCACACACCCTCACACACATACACACACACACACAAACACAGACACACACACACCCTCTCACACACACACACACACACACAGACACACACACACACACCCTTACACCTATTTCTATTTGTCCTCCCATCTGTGAGCTCAGATGGATGCGGGTCTCCCGGGGCTTCTGATTGGCCGAGCTCCCTACTAAGAGCCCAGCTAATTGGCCAGCTGGGTCCCAGCCGGTGGTTCAAGACAGGTCATTGGCTTAGAGGAGGGTCAAGTGACCTGTCATTGGTCAGATTGTCTGGTAACCTGGCGACACTTCAGGCTCTGCCTCGTTAAAAATGCCTGGTGGAGCAAATGTGGCAAAATTAGAGAAGCAGTTTAGCTTTCATAATTGAGCATCAGGTTCAAACTGTAAGGTTTATAAAAAAACAAACATCTGTTCAAACAGTACACTCTAAAAACACAAGTGTTAAAATAAATTTAAGAAAACTATATGTTCATACAGTAGGCCTACACTCTAAAATAATAAAGCATGTGTTTCCATAAAGGTCCCCTTCACTCAGAAAAAGGGTTTCATGGTTAACCTTAATCTTGGGGGTATTATTTTGAGAGCTTTTCTGTACTTCAATGACATCTGAGTTGCATGTGTGATGTCACTAACAGGTCAAATCTCTCACGGTCCAATAATGTGTTAACTTGACACCTTTATCTTCAGCTACACAATATAAGATTATAAGCCACTGACTGGGAATTAATGGTAATTAATGGTAAAGATAGGAGGGTGTATAGTGTGTTCTTTTACATGTTTTTCATATACAATGAGCCATGAGTCTCAGGTTAAACACCACACAGGTTTTTTATACATCCAGAGGGCGATCTCCTACGCAAACACATATACATAGATGTACTAAAGATGACACAAGTTGTGCTGCTATTAACACAAAGTGTGTTGCTATTAACTACTTAAGCATCAGGCAAAAATGGGGCTAGTTTTCCATAACACGCCTGACGATTGCATAGCCAAAGTAATTTGCAATTTATTATACTTTATACTTACAGCACGTGCATGAGTCTGGTCTCTTTTGAAAGGAAATATTCTGAACTTTCCTCCACAACAAAGAAGAATCCCTGAGTGCTCAATAGAGTTACAGAGGTTTGAACACACTTGACGTTTTTAGTTTTGAACACTAAAAGTTTTGCTTACTCACATTTCTGTTTACTTGTTGCCAGATGCCTGTTTTTGAGTTCCAGCTGAGAGGTAGGAGCTGGAAAACATAACGGTTCCATATCCTGAAGTCGTATCTAGTACAGGTCCAAAATTGATAACAATCCCACGGGAGATTTGTGTTTTACAAAGGTTTTTGTTTGTAATGTGTGTACCGGCGTTAATTCAGCATGATTATCCAAAATGGCCGTCCGCTGCCATTGATTCCGAGACGCTAGTCAAAACAAAGAACTTCCCCGGCTTCTTCTTTGTCTTTCTCATTGCAATCAGCCCTTGCGTGGGACAGCCCTGGCTCCAGAATTTCATTGGCTACAAAGGTAGTCAATCACTTTTGCCATCAGGTGACTGGTCCGTTCAGGACCCGGCTAAACCGGACGTGCTCATTGTCCGAATGGATTGTCAAATGGCGCTCGTCGGATGTTTCATCTTGTAACACGATCAAAAAGCGACAATGAGCCGGAGCCGGATCCGACAGACGAGGACGAAGTGCCACGGCGTGTGCACGTGTGCGTGACGCCACCATTGCCGGGCCGTCCGATGTTTAAGAGATTAACACAAAGTGTGTTGCTATTAACATGAAGTACGTTGCTATTAACATGAAGATACAAGATACAAGAGTTTTATTTGTCACGGCATACAGGTATACAGTGAAATGCGGGGGGTCTCTCCGCCCGCAACGATGTGCATAATACAAGTAATAATAATAATAATAATAATAATAATAATAATAATAATAATAATAATAATAATAATAATAATAATAATAATAATAATAATAATAATAATAATAATAATAATAATAATAATAATAAAATAATAATAATAATAATAATAAAATAATAATAATAATAATAATAATAATAATAATAATAATAATAATAATAATAATAATAATAATAATAATAATAATAATAATAATAATAACAATAATAATAATAATAATAATAATAATAATAATAATAATAATAATAATAATAATAATAATAATAATAATAATAATAATAATAATAATAATAATAATAATAATAATAATGAAGTGTGTTGTAGTAGTAGTAGTAGTAGTAGTAGTAGTCAAGGACAACACATCCTTTATGAGAGTGGACAGAATGTTCCAATTAAAGCATGGAAAGGCACAGAGAAACTGCTGGATCCTTATGATAACAGTATCACGTTGTTGCCTGCCCTAAAGTATATCACTCTCTCTGTCTGACTTGCTGCTCCTCCCTTTTCTCGCCCCCCCTCTCTCTCTTTATTAAGTAGTCAAGGGTTCTCATGACCTCTTTCCCCCCATCCATCCCTATTCCCTCCTTCACCCCCTACTCTCTCTCTCTCTCTCTCTCTCTCTCTCTCTCTCTCTCTCTCTCTCTCTCTCTCTCTCTCTCTCTCTCTCTCTCTCTCTCTCTCTCTCTCTCTCTCTCTCTCTCTCTCTCTCTCTCTCTCTCTCTATTAAGTAGCCAGTGGGGGCTAATCCAGAGGAAATGAGAAGTACAGGTTATCCTCCAGGGATTAGTCAGGTCCCAGGACATCAAACAGTTTCCATTCCCACCCAGGAGATAATCAGAGACAGGTTAGCCAGGAAATTAACTCACCGCTGGCGTTCAGAGGCTGAGGTCAGCGGGATTATCAAAACCTTCTGTCTACAGGCATATGTCTGACTGACTGACTGACTGACTCTCTCTCTCTCTCTCTCTCTCTCTCTCTCTCTCTCTCTCTCTCTCTCTCTCTCTCTCTCTCTCTCTCTCTCTCTCTCTCTCTCTCTCTCTCTCTCTCTCTCTCTCTCTCTCTCTCTCTCTCTCTCTCTCTCTCTCTCTCTCTCTCTCTCTATCTCTCTCTCTCTCTATCTCTCAGCCTGTGTTTCTCCTTAACCTGACTGGCTGGATGGTTTGTTACACAAAGAACCATCTGGGAAGTCGTCCTTTGAAATAGTTTGTAACTTTCATAACTGGCCTTCTCGCTGCCGTCACACCTAAAGCAGTGCATGGCTGCTGGTAGTTTGTCACTGGGTCCAACCCACACAAGAGCATAAGTCGAAGCCTGACAAGATGGATTATCTTGTGATTGCATGATTTTGTGATCTCAGCTGCCGTGCAAGGTTACTTTCTCCCTTAATAATCTCTTTCCTCCCTCCTTCCTCATCTCTCCTTCCTTCCTCCTCCCTCCTTCCTCATCCCTCCTCCTCCCTCCTTCTTCCTCCTTCGTTTGGTCAGTCTGTCGTGGTTCAGGGTTAGTATTAAATCCCACACTGTCCTACATGCAACAGTATTTCTCTGAAGGACTGAGACCTGGTCTGAAGGACTGAGACCTGGTCTGAAGGACTGAGACCTGGTCTGAAGGACTGAGACCTGGTATGAAGGACTGAGACCTGGTCTGAAGGACAGAGACCTGGTCTGAAGGACAGAGACCTGGTCTGAAGGACTGAGACCTGGTCTGAAGGACTGAGACCTTAGGTCTGAAGGACTGAGACCTGGTCTGAAGGACAGAGACCTGGTCTGAAGGACTGAGACCTGGTCTGAAGGACAGAGACCTGGTCTGGACAGTAAGGAAGACATGAGATGAGTTACAAAATAGAGATGCACTGAAAAGCAGGCATCTCAAGTTGGGACATGAAGTCCAATGAGGTTAGGGTTAAGGGGTGGGTTTATACATGAGACACCTGGCTATCTAGTATCTTAGAATGTATCTTAATATGTGCAGCATTAGACCCAGAGTAGATAGTAGCTGCTAATAGTTTAAACAGGATTATTTTGTTTTATTTAATTTAATTGTATTCATGTATCTTTCATTATTATTATTCTTTTTTTGTATTATTTTTTTAAATTATATATTTATGTATATATTTTTTATTTAGTTAGTTAGTTAGTGTCCAGCCCACAGTGGCTTAAAAGACACCACACATGCAGTTACAATTGTGAAACAGAAATGACCTCACAAACTCTACATCATGAACGAAATGCTTTGTCTCCTCTCCCAAGCCCTACGAATAACATAACATTTGTTACAAAAAGCACCCCTCCTTAACACATTGTCCGCCATGCATTGTACCCATCCTTGGGCCCAGTCTGCCAGTGCTGTAACCCTATGGAGATGTTTACCTTCTTTGCAGGGCTATAACTTTTTAAATATTATAGCTATATCGACATTACTATGGCCCATTCAACATCGGGTATCTATCGTTCCGGATGTGGGAACGTTATATTTTTTCATTCATACATTGTCGTGTTAATACGGTCGTGAATATAAGTATGTTTTAAGGTTTTCTGCAGTAATTCCTAAAACGCGAGTTAGGCCCGACGCATATGATAGATTATCGATTGGCGTTTCTTTCCTATACACGCTATATTGTAAAATTCAAATGTATATGATCGGTATACATTATGCTTCATCATGCGTGAAGGAAAGGGGGGGGGGGTCGTTTATAATTCCTTGATCGTCAGTAGCGTCTTTTTTTACTATGGGTTGATACGTTGATCAGATGGATTGCCGTGAAATAAATAAACAACGGGCAAAAAAAAATTCCATGGCGAAAAAATTAAATATTGATCCCAAAAACTAGTTAACTCGTTTCTGGCGCACAGCGCATGGCGGGCAATAACGAGTATACTCGTTTTTAAGCGCACAATGTGTTAAACACAGCTCAAGTCTTTTATAACCTTAAAAGACATCATTTTTACTAAAGACTACATTTCTTAAATCCTCATATAAGTGAAAATAAAACATGAAACAGATCAGATTTTCAATCTCTCCAGAAACCAGCGGTCTTTCCTTCATCCACTGAGTCTCACTGAAGGACAGAAGCAGGACGGAGGCTCTACTACTGTATGGATGAGGCTGTCTGCAGGCCTTAAACACTGTGACATTACCACTGTGTGTGTGTGTGTGTGTGTGTGTGTGTGTGTGTGTGTGTGTGTGTGTGTGTGTGTGTGTGTGTGTGTGTGTGTGTGTGTGTGTGTGTGTGTGTGTGTGTGTGTGTGTGTGTGTGTGTGTGTGTGTGTGTGTGTGTGTGTGTGTGTGTGTGTGCGCGCGCGTGCATGTGTGAGTGTGTGTGTGTGCGTGTTCATGGATTCGGGAGCGTATAAATAACAACACTCCAGCGTATCAAGAGGATTTCAGTTCCTTTCTTAACCATGAAATCTGACACAATACAGCAAAGCTTGCTTCTCTGTTTCACACTCTCTGCCTCTCTCTCTTTATCTCTGTCTCTCTCTTTCTCTGTCTCTCTTTCTCTCTCTGAGGCCGAGTTTTTTGCTCTCTCGTGTCCACAACAAACGCACACACACACACACACACACACACGCACGCACACCTACACACACACACACACACACACACACACACACACACACACACACACACACACACACACACACACACACACACACACACACACACACACACACACACACACACACACACACACACACACACACACACACACACACACACACACACACACACACACACACACAACCGCTGAAGTACCTCTTAAGCCCTAGCCATATTTTCTGAAAATGTGCCTAAAAGTACATACCCAAGTAAATGGAAGATTGCTCCGCTTCTGCAAGGGCCATTTGCATGTTCTTGGTATCTAGAGACATATGGACCTCAGGGAATGTATTCCCAGTGTCAGAAATATTGTGTCTGTTACTATGCTTGAGTAAATTGTAATGAACCAAAGGAGAATATAAATGATTATTATAATTGTTCCATCTTTGACGGCGAATAACACCATGCTAACATTGAACAATTGTGAAAATGTTTGCCATTGAGCTCATTCAGCACCTTCTTGAGATCAAGTGTACAAATGTAAGCAAATGAATTAAGGGCAGATGATTTACAGGGTTTTTTGTAGATACAGTACTGAATGTTGCCATGCTTACACATGCAATTTAAAATATGAATATAGAATATAGAATATCAGGCCTATAATTAAGCATTACATCACACGCAGGAGTGGTTTGTGACCAATAAACCATGCCTAGGGGTGGTTGTTAGGCCCGAGGCGCAGCCGAGGGTCGTTAGACCCCCCTAGGCATGGTTTATTGGTCACAAATCACGACTGCACGTGGTGTAAAGCTTTTATACAACTGCCAGATTCATCCAACCTTATTTCTATACAATAAACACACATTAATCGAAGATTTATTGAAAAAACCATCCGCCAGAAAAAGTAGTTCCCACAACTCCATGTGGAAGCAGCTTGAAGTGCATCCAACCAAACTAACACATCCAACTGTGTATTATTGGAATGATTGAGAGAAGTTGCCTCATGTGGAAGCAGCTTGAAGTGCATCCAACCAACTAACACATCCAACTGTGTATTATTGGAATGATTGATTGAAAATTTATTAAAACGTTTTCTTTGCCCTATAGGAAAAAAACGTTTTCTTCGCCCTATTTTTTTATTTATTTCTTTTAGCCTAAACTTAACCAGTTGGAAACCAGGGGTACAGTAATAAAATTAGCAATCAACCAATCAATCAATTCAATAGACCATGCTCACTTAAAACAGCGCTGCTTCTCTCTCAGTCTGACTCCCCCGCTGTTGCAGACAGGAGTGTGTGTGTGTGTGTGTGTGCGTGTGTGTGTGTGTGTGTGTGTGTCACAGTGTGTGTGTGCGTGTGTGTGTGTGTGTGTGTATGTGTGTGTGTGTGTGTGTGTGTGTGTGTGTGTGTGTGTGTGTGTATGTGTGTGTTTGTGGGTACGCCAGCGTCGGACAGTGTGAGAGAGAACGCTGCAGTCGGAAAGTAGGAAGGAAGAAATTTAAATCAATCAATTAATCTATCAATCAATCCGCGATTTTTCTTTTGTTCTAGATTGAGTCAAGACCCATCAATTACATCATCCAACATTGTTTAAAATACTAACACATTCCCCTTGACAGAATCGCTTCATATTTAGTCGTTATGGTGCTTTCAACATAACCATTTGTTCTCCGCGATCCTGTTTTCTCCCGGAGTGAGCCGGGGAGGGTTATGTGATTTGGTTGTGGGCGGGTCCTGAGCCCAGGACCGTGGATTGTTACCAATAAAGACGTGTGAATGGCCAATCAGAATCGAGAAATTTGCATGCCGTTGTATAAATGACCTTATTATGGCCAAATCTCCTCTTTCCAATTCAATGAGTTCAATCTGGATTTAGTACCACCAGGCACCTGTTACAGGGCAGCAAAGACTGTGAATGAAATCTACTTTAAAGTTACTTTTGTATAATGTCCATAGCTCCGCCATTCTTCATCAGATTGCAACGCGATTTTTTTCTAGAGGTTCACAGAAAGGTAAAGAAACAATATACCTTGTATTTTATGGCATTAACGTTCAGGTTTGTTTAACCCGTCAGATATGATGAAAATAACGTCAATATTTGTTTGTATTGGGCAGATCCCAGGTGTGAATGGAACTGTGTGAATGTGAAAAAGAGCATTCATGCTCAGACAACCTACCCTGGTAAATAAAGGTAAAAACAGAACCTACCCTGGTAAATAAAGGTAAAAACAGAACCTACCCTGGTAAATAAAGGTTAAAAACAGAACCTACCCTGGTAAATAAAGGTAAAAACAGAACCTACCCTGGTAAATAAAGGTTATAAACAGAACCTACCCAGGTAAATAAAGGTTCAAAACAGAACCTACCCTGGTAAATAAAGGTAAAAACAGAACCTACCCTGGTAAATAAAGGTTCAAAACAGAACCTACCCTGGTAAATAAAGGTAAAAACAGAACCTACCCTGGTAAATAAAGGTAAAAACAGAACCTACCCTGGTAAATAAAGGTAAAAACAGAACCTACCCTGGTAAATAAAGGTAAAAAGGTTCAATTACCTGGACAGACCATTTCAGTTTGCTTTTAACCGACCAAGTGTAGCTGGGAGTGGCTAGAGGGAGCAGGCCATTGAAATACAGCAAGTAAGCTCCAGACATCTTGTCCGGGATGCGTGAATACTTTCCCCAAGGCAGTTGTCCTTCCGCGTTCGGTTTATGCTGCCTGATTGGCCACTGACGCTTCTCTCAACGCCCAATCGCGTTACTCCTAACGCTCGCTCCTAACTTTCAGAACTTCTCTCAGTTCCACAAGTCCATCACATCAGCTACCTACCTGCATCAATATACTACTAACTATCAACTAACTTGCTACCGCCGTGCATCAATATACTAACTAACTAGCACATCAATGCACTAACTACTACCGCTGTGCATCGCTATACTGCTACCGCCGTGCATCAATATACTAACTAGCACATCAATGCACTTCTACTACCGCCGTGCATCGCTATACTGCTACCATATCAATCGACATCACATCAATATAAATAACATATTGTTTTCATCTCTCTATATTAACGTAACTAGCTATTCATATCAATCGACATCACATCAATAGTTAGTATATTGATGCATGGCGGTAGCAGTATAGCGATGCACGGCGGTAGTAGTTAGTGCATTGATGTGCTAGTTAGTTAGTATATTGATGCACGGCGGTAGCAAGTTAGTTGATAGTTAGTAGTATATTGATGCAGGTAGGTAGGTAGCTGATGTGATGGACTTGTGGAACTGAGAGAAGTTCTGAAAGTTAGGAGCGAGCGTTAGGAGTAACACGATTGGGCGTTGAGAGAAGCGTCAGTGGCCAATCAGGCCGCGTAAACCGAACGCGGAAGGACAACTGCCTTGGGGAAAGTATCCACGCGTCCGGGCAGCGTGTATCAATTCCGCAACGGATTTGATTTCTGGGGTTGGCCTGATTGGCCGCGACGGCCACGTGACACGCCGTGGCACGCCCCCGCGGCAGCCGCAGCGGCAAGCGCGCTGCTGCTGGAGTTCACTTCGCCTTTCACATCGCTGCTGTTTAATAATATTGTCGCGTTGGCGAAAGTAGGATGAGAGAGCGTAGATTTCGCTGTGTATCATTTAATCATTTATCATTTAACATTTGAAAGGCATACATTGTTGTCATACAGAAGTACAGAATACTTTTATCCAAAATGCTTCTTACTGTTACTGTTAGAGACTGTGCTAGACAAATAAATGACTAATTCGGTCAGAAATAGCGTAACTAATAACGTTAGTAAGGGGTTACAGTAAACGTTTCTCCCGGTACATTCTGAAGAGCACACCGCTGTATGTTGGAGAACCAGCGGTCTTCCGCTCCTCCTCACTCGAGTGAGAGCAAAGCCGTGCGAGGGGGGCGGCACCTCGGCACAGCTCAGCCCTGTGTGACGCGAGCAGGAAGGAGGAGATGGGAGTCCTTCCAATCGGAATATGTTGTTTCTTTACACATATGTTGGATTATGAGTATGTCTTTATAGCTACAAATGAATGACTAATTCGGTCAGAAAGCAGTAACACAACAGTTGCAATGTTGTGTTACTGCTTCTCGGCATAAGCCCCATAATAAGACCGTCTCTGGTTTGCTCCAGCGGACACCAGAGCTCAGCGATGCCGCTCGCGTGAGCATATTCTCCCCGCTGGTGATCGCAGCACGGAGGGTCGCGGACCAGCCTGGCAGCATAGCTATAAAGACATATTCATAATCCAACATATGTGTAAAGAAACAACATATTCCAGCCTGGCAGCATAGCTATAAAGACATATTCATAATCCAACATATGTGTAAAGAAACAACATATTCCGATTGGAAGGACTCCCATCTCCTCCTTCCTGCTCGCGTCACACAGGGCTGAGCTGTGCCGAGGTGCCGCCCCCCCTCACACGGCTTTGCTCTCACTCGAGTGAGGAGGAGTGGAAGACCGCTGGTTCTCCAACATACAGCGGTGTGCTCTTCAGAATGTACCGGGAGAAACGTTTACTGTACCCCGCAGACATAATAAGCATATAAGCAGTGCTTACTAACGTTATTAGTTACGCTATTTCTGACCGAATTAGTCATTCATTTGTCTAGCACAGTCTCTAACAGTAGCAGTAAGAAGCATTTTGGATAAAAGTATTCTGTACTTCTGTATGACAACAATGTATGCCTTTCAAATGTTAAATGATAAATGATTAAATGATACACACTGAAATCTACGTTCTCTCATCCTGCTTTCGCCAACGCGACAATATTATTAAACAGCAGCGATGTGAAAGGCGAAGTGAACTCCAGCAGCAGCGCGCTTGCCGCTGCGGCTGCCGCGGGGGCGTGCCACGGCGTGT
>NW_028172948.1:0-27820 GCF_963971535.1 Notolepis coatsorum | reverse complement strand
GCCCAATCGACACTCCAGTTCTCACAGTGACGAGCTGTGTCTTTGCCCATCTCCGGGTCTAACAGCCTGCTACCTAATGCCTAGTTTTATCACTGGTTAAGCTTAGGCGACTCTTTCGAAGTTGGTTAAGGTTAGAGTTTGGAATCAGGGCTGGTGTTCTATCGCCCTGCTCGAAGACAAACTCTAACCTTAACCAACTTCAAAAGAGTGCCTAAGCTTAACCGGCAAAAGAACTTGCCGTCACACGATTGGGCGCACATGTCACATGACCAGAAACGTCAGTGGCCAATCAGAGCGCAGAAGGCGAACGCGGAACTGCAAATGTATTGGGGAAATAATTCAGGCGTCCCAGTGACACGGAGAAAGATGGAGGAGGAGGAGTCTCCAGGGGCATACTGTAAATCCTCATCCGCAGCATGCAAACTATGGCCCTAAATATACAACTCACTTCTTGATATAGTATGGAGGGACAACATTAGAATTCCTTCCTACATTTTTCAAGACTTTCAAATGCTGAGCCAGAGACTGACGAGCTCCCCTATCTCTCTCTCTCTCTCTCTCTCTCTCTCTCTCTCTCTCTCTCTCTCTCTCTCTCTCTCTCTCTCTCTCCTCTCTCTCTCTCTCTCTCTCTCTCTCTCTCTCTCCGTCTGCAAGCCATTAATAATAAAGGGGCCATTTTGCTGGCCTGACAGGCAAGTTGATGTCCTTGTGTGTCTGCATGTGCGTATACTGTACGTGTACATGTGTGTGTGTGTGTCTGTGTGCCTGTACGTGTGTGTGTGTGTGTGTCTGCCTGCTGGAAGGGAGAAGACGTGGAGGAACTCAAAACACAGAGAGGTTGCACTAACAGAGTATCATTCTTCCCAGAGCTATAACGTCAGAGCAGAGAGTGATTTATCCCTGTGTGTCTGGAACAGAAAACACATGTACTGTAGGCTGAGAGAGAGAGAGGAGAGAGAGAGAGAGAGAGAGAGAGAGAGAGAGAGAGAGAGAGAGAGAGAGAGAGAGAGAGAGAGAGAGAGAGAGAGAGAGAGAGAGAGAGAGACTGCAGAGTGATATATAGTGATTCAGGGTCAGAGGTCGCTGGTTCCCGGCTGCATTATGTACTGCTACGCTTTGCGAGCTTATGTTAGCGGTACATATACAGCCGGGAACCAGCGAGGTCAGAGGTCACTCGTAACAGCGATCGTCCCTTCACGCGCCTTGACCCAACAGAGGCCTCGGTGCGCCCAGAGAGGGTGAGTGCTGCCCTCACAATGTGCCCCCAAAGTGGGCGTGTCTGTTAATCCGCTGCCAATGTGCATCAAAAAACAATGCTGATTTATTTTGCACATAATCTCACACACATCTAAAAACTCTAAACAGTTTTGCAGTTTTGCACACATTCATTTAGTTTGACAGTTATTGAGAGTAAATGAGTTTGAATATGGCCCAGTCCCAATACCCCACCTTGGCCCTACCACTTGGCCCTATCCCTCCATTTTGTGCGTGGCCGTGTAGGGCAGGGTGTCCTGATTCTTTCGTGGATCTAGGGGTAGTGGTCATGTAGCCCTCCAGCTGGCCCTCCAAACAGAGTGTTTTCAGATGCTGACTTCAAACTGAGGGGTAGAAGGGAGAACGTAAAGCACTTACGTTTCTGTAGCAATATGGATATATTGTACGTACATGATATATTTTGTACATATCAGCCTATTTGGTTTTTGCAGAACTTGCCAGGAAATACTCTGAATTGCGTGTTTTCTTTTTTTTAAACTTTGGCCATTCCGCTGGCTCTTTTTTGCGCTTATCGCATTTTCTCTGGTCAAGAATGACCGACAGACAGAAACAGGTTGAATGGGGGTACAGATGGGGGGAAGACACTCTGAGAAAGGCACGGCTGCAGTCCGGGAATCGAACTCGCTAAACCCCAGATCCGTGACGAGCACGGTTGTCCCCGGCGCCGAAATAGCGCTCGAGGTACGCGGTGAGCTACTGGAGCTCCCCTGAATTGCGTGTTTTCATGCATCTCACTTTTCTCCAGACACACACACAATGTTCCAAAAATGATTACAACTATTTCCACTGCTCCAAATCAAGAAAGATTTATGTCTTTAGGTATCTTTTGACGGCAGCAGCTCCGTTCTGAAGTGCCACTATACACAGTTGAGGACACTCCTAAACTAGAGGAATTGGGATTGGACCATTGAATCCTTGTATTGTGTTAATTCTCTGCTCCATCAAGTGATGTAGATGAAAAATAGCAATACCTTGTCTTACAGGCACTGCTACCTTATTATTTCATTGAGCAGTAATTAACACAACGCAAGGATTCAATGTCTCAGATGAAATCACTGGTGGCAATATTCAAACTAATTACTCTCAATAACTGTCAAACTCAATGAATGTGTGCAAAACTGTTTAGAGTTGTGGGATGTGTCTGAGATTATGTGCAAAATAAATCAGCATTGTTTAAAGTGCCTCTTTAAGTACAATTCTGAGGTACTTGAGTATTTTCATTTTTAGGGAACTTTGTACTTTTACTCCACTACATTTCAAAGTAAATATTATACTTTTTACTCAACTATATTTATATGAATCCATTAGTTACTGGTTACTTTGAGGGGGGATTTGAATTAGTATTTTAAACCAGCAATCCTAAAGAGGACATAATCAGAGCAGCATAACGGGACTACAGTAACACTGATATTGAATGCACTGAAATACAAGAACATCATATATAATGCACTTTAACTTTTCATACTTAAGTACATTCAATATCAAATACCCTTTTTTTTTTTTACTTAAGTAGAATTTTTAATGGAGGACTTTTACTTTTACCAGAGTGCTATTTTATCCGGGTATTTTTACCTTTACTTAAGTGAAGGAGCTGTGTACTTCTTACAACTGGGGCAGCAGTTATGTGGCACTGCGTGCATCATGTCAAGTTAAGTTGTACCTTTATTAAGCCCCTTGGGGAAACTCCGTCCTCTGCATTTGACCCATCCGAGCTATATAGGAGCAGTGGGCAGCCACACAGTGCGGCGCCAGGAGACCAGCTCCAGTTGTAACACACCAGTCACAGACCTTATAGTCAAGGGCAATGGCAGGAGTATGTACCTATAGCATGCATGTCTTTTGGTGTGGGAGGAAACTGGAGTACCCGGAGGAATCCCACGCAAACACAGGGAGAACATGCAAACTCTACACAGAAAGGCCCCCTGCAGGGGTTTGAACCCAAGACCTTCTCGCTAATCACCGTCCTTGGATCTTTTGGATGTGGTCGGTCGTCTTTAGCCCTGTTGAAAACCCATAGTGCACCAAGCATCCCTCCTGCTGTCGTTCCTATAAAAACTATATGGTGCAACAACCCCACTCCTTGCTTCATTACCCCCCCCCCCCCACACACACACACACACACATACACACACACCTCTCACTGCTCTCCCTTCACTCCAGACCACGTGACACCACACAGACCCTCCCAGACAGACCATCTGCCCAACCTTCCACCTCAAAGACCAGTGTGTGTCAAGGCTAAAGTCTCTCTGGTCTCTCCCATGGTGGATTCAATGTGACCTGACGTTACAGAGGCTTCCCTATAGAAGCACTCGGGGGGGGGGGGGGGGGGGGTCATCGTTTTTGAGATTCTCATGAATAACCTTCTGTCACTAATGGGGCTAAGTTGGAGATGAGTGAAGGTCATCACTATAGGAATGTCAAAGACTGTGTTCAGGCTCTTCAGAGGCTCAGGCTTTGAGCCCACCGACAGGGGTAGTGTATCCCATGAGGGTGGCCTGCCTGCCTGGGGGGGGGGGGGGGGGGGCATCCAGAGAGAGGAAGCAGACCAAGGAGACGTATAGAGTTGAGGGCAGAGTTGGCAGCTGTGGCTCTTGGCGTGGGAAGCGTCCGTAAGCCTCTCTTTCCCTACGACGACTCCACTCTGTTTCCCCATAGGCAGGCAGGCAGGCTTTGAAGTGGCTCTCCTCGCTCTCTCTCCCTCCCCACTCTGCTCCGCGCACCCCTCTCCCCTGCGCCGCTCTCCAGGGTAATAGTAGCCACATGGTCCCCCAGCTTTGAGCTATATCACCGGGACCGAGGCCGGTGCCATGTCCCCCACACACTCAACCTTTCCTCCTTTGTCCTCACTAAAGAATCCTCTCATAATACCTTCCACAAGAATCACTTCACTCAATCATGCATTTGTTTTATACAAAAAGAAACAAAAAACAGAGGCATTTACTATAGTAATAGTAATCTAATCGAATCTGCGGGCAGCAGGCCAGTGCTCGAATGAAGCAGAATAACATCTATATGATTTACACTAGATGCTCCATCATACTATTATTTATAGTTTAGGTGGGAGTGTTGTGTTGTGTAACCTTTTCCACACTCAAGTGACCTTCCCGTTAAACGAATGAGTAGACTTCCCATGACTTTTCATTCACACGCCCTGCATTCATCTGCCACCCCAACTAACAGGCTAAGAATACAATTGTCTCACCCGTTTCCGATAATATGGCTCAGTCTGGGAGGAAATCAGGAGTGAGGAGTTTGTAAGTGATCTGTCTCTCGTCTCGTCTCTAAAGAAAAGTATTGTGCTTTCTCACCTTCATATGAACCTTTAAATGACCCCAGCTGTTATGTCTTTTCTGCCACGTCTATCAGTTTATCAGGGTACAAAAAGCCTTTGTTTAAACAGCCTTGGGCACACTGTGGTATGCGCCCCGGCCCCCCTTCTTCCTCCCCTCCTGCGCGTCATGGTTTCCAAAGACAGTGTGTGGGGGCATATAGAACTAATAGTTTACATGAGCATTTCAACCTGGACTTTTTGGCACAGCCAGAGGGAGCTCGTACGCTCCCGTAATAACGGGACTGCGCCGTAATGGAGGGCAGGCTCTGCTGTGCGCAGAGAGTTACGCAGCGCGCCCTCATCCAGTCTCAGCTCCACGGGCAGCAGGCGGTCGAGACTGAGAGGGATCAGCACTGATGCAGTCTGGCGGCGGAAGAGGAGGAGGGGGAGCACAGGCAGCCAAACAGCCCAAAACACAACGGAAAAGAGGGGGGTTAGGAGGAGGAAGGAAGCGGGGATAGGTGAATGCCACCGCGCGTTGCCGCTAGATTATTAAAGTGTGTGTTCTTCCCAGAACACTTTTATTCATAGGCTTTTGTCCGACTCTTTTACTAGCCTCCAGTCGAAGCAGCAACAACCCCCCCTGTCCTGGTTATACCGCTAAACCATCTCAGCTGTCCAATGAATGGAGTTGCTTTTTGCCTTGTTGGAATTCCACCCTACTGCTCGGAGAGCGAAGTAAGTGTGATCGCCGTGTTGTTTATATGTCACCGTTCACGCATGATGAGCGTGTTTTTTAAATTCCCGTGGTCTGCGATACCTGGACGACGGACATTGCTGCTTTGGAGAGTTTGGAGAAATGCACTAGTGTTAGTCAGATAGCGTGATTTCCTAAGAGGCTTAACACTAGTTTACATAGCCACTGTGTATAATAGATGTAGAAGCTGTGTTGAGCGTTATTATTATTCTGCAACTTAGTTCAGTTTTGTGGGCGGCGAGTGGTCAAGCGCGCGTCTCCAGTGTTTACTAAACAGTAACGTTTAGGTCTCTGGAGCAATAGGGGATATCTGCAGAGCCGCGGTGGGCTTGCGGCTCTGCAGATATACCCTGCTCCTCTGGAGCGTCTTCTGTCCGCCCGGCCTTCTCGCGTCAACAGGTTGTCATCAGACAGAGCGGGACGGGACGTCCGACACAGGGATGATGCCACTTTGGCATCGCAGGGATCACTTGTGTACTGTACTCACCACTGTTTGGTTTCCATTCTGCAACAGCAACGTGTGTTTTGCTGACTGGATCTCTGCTTCAGTCGTCGAGATCCCTGTTATTGTTGTGACAGGCATCCATCCTTTTAGCCTGGCTGTCTCCTCCTGGCCTTTGACACTACAGTCATTATGACTCTTTAGTGCTGTAAGTTGTAACGTATACTCTAAAATAATCTACTTTATCTCAACACAGGCGAAACATGTAATTGAGCCTGTTAAAGGCCTTTTTAATGATTAAGTAACACATGCCGAAAGCACGTAGACCGTTGTTTGCTTAGCAGAAAACCTTTTTCAAACAAGGTGTTTATAGTAGGCGTTTAATTTTTCAAGCGAATAGACACGGTCACAGAGTCCCTTGCAGTTTATCTTTGATGTGACATAAGCGAGGCCACGAGGTACGAGATGCCAGCATCATGCAAGCAGGTGGTCTGTGTTTGTGTGTTTTGGAGGAGGCATCTGGGTTGGGTTGGTCTCGCCTGGTGCTGTTGTCATCTCCACAGAGGGTCTATGTCCATGGGTCTGTTTTTATTTATCCCCACTGGGACTTTGACTCTGCTGGCGCCTGTGGGTTGTGTCTTAAGGATATTATGCGCATAATTGGGTATTCACTATTCAATCAAGAATTTTATAATAATAAACCAGTCCAATTTTGCAGTTGATTTGTCTTGTTCAGACTTTGTGCTGGACTGAGAAAGAAAGTCGTTTTACCATTATTATTTTTTTTTATTATGAGGATATATATGTGAACAGAATTCAACCCAAGCCAATTAAGCAATGACAGCATTGTTGCATACAGCATATCTCACACCTGGAGCGTAACAGAAAGAAGCATTTTGTATAAAAGTATTCTGTACTTCTGTATGACAACTATTAAAGAAACTTGCAACTTGAACGGTTGAACCTATACTTTGCAGACTGATAAAAGTTGAAAAACAACAATCAATCAATTATTCAGTGAAAGCAGCCATATGTATTTCTTGTATGTGTGGATGTGCTTGTGTTCGGTTATCTGTGTCTGGATCTCCTGTGTGCTTGTGCACAGTGTGTTGCAACTTCCCCACATACAGAGCTTATCTTTCTTGGCTCCCTTTTGTCCCACTAGCTGTCTTTAGTAGCACTTATTTCTGGATCAACTATAGCTAGTTTCCTCCCTGCGGTCATACTTTATTTGAACTTGTTCATGTGGTGTAATGCATGTGACCTATGAAAGCCTTTCAATGAATTAAGTAATTGACGTTTTCTAATTTACTCTTTTGCAATCGCTAAATGACCAGACATATTGTTTGATTGATTATTTTTATTTTGGTGTCATGCGCCCAAGGTGCTTAAAAGATAAGATAAGATATTCCTTTATTGATCTCCTTGGGGAAATTCGGGCATCATAGCAGCATGGGGGAGGGGAGGTACAGCAGGTATGGGCAAGGTAATAGTAGAAAGACATAAATAATATAGGCAATCAAATTAGATCTGAATAAAAAAATATGAGAAAAATAAACTGTGAACAATATAATGAACTCTGAATATAATATGAGCAAAGTTTAAACAAAGGTGCACAGATGAGGGTCTGTATGCCCGATCGGTTATATTCTTCGTTAAGAGTAAGACACATACATATACATACAACATACAATATAAAACCTAAAAAATCAATACCGCTACACAACTCTATTTCACACGTATAAGGTGTTCTGCTTTTTCTCTCATGCTTTACAAATCAAATCTTCCCTGAAAGCGTGTGGTATATGATCACAATAATAAACTACTCAATCAAATTGTTTAGTTAATAAGGATCCACAAGACCTGATGTGAAGAGTTCACTCTCTTCTACCAACATGGGCTCTCTGGCTCAACAGTTAGCACATGGTCTCGACTACAGAGGGGCTCCTCCCCTTAGCTTGACCCTGCCCTTTGCCCTCTGCCTAAGAGTCAGCCAACGCCCTAACCCTCTCCTTGGCCATGCAAAGGAATATGGGGACACAGAGTAGAGCTGCTCGATTATATGGCAAAAAACATAGTCACGGTTATTTTTTGATTGACATTGAAATCACGATTATTAAACACGATTACTCATATTGATTTAATTTGAGAACATCATAATATGATGACGGCTGAAATTCTGAATTGGTTTTTACCTTTCTTCTCGACCAAAGGAAGGGCGCACTGCATTTACAGCACAAGACAAAATGAGAGCAACAATATGCAACCCAATAATCGTTTTAGTCTCAATTATCTTGTTTTCATGATCGTGGGAAGCCAAAATCGTAATTGAAACTTGATTAATTGACCAGCCCTAGGATGGAGTGTGAATTTCTTCACTGGACAGACTGTGCTGAAGTCCAGATGTACTCATAAAGCAGGGTAAACATACTGTATGTAAAACAACAATATTGAATAATATAATCTGAACGGTCCGATATCGATTCATAAAATCCCAAGATCAGTCTTTTAATATATGCCTTTTTTTCAGTGGATGTGTGGACTATTTTCACTAAATGTTATTTCTAGTGCGCCTCCCGTCCTGCAGACATCTCTAGTTTACCTTGCGCTGAGTTTCTGCTGAACTATTCAAACTCAGTTGAACCAAATCACATCTTTTGGCCCTCCTGAAACCAGCATCGTCAAGCCTAATTTAATTGATACCGAATCGGTATGAAATCAAGCCTGAACTGAATCGGTATCGAATCAGGACCCTGTGAATCGAAATGGAATCGGATCGGTGCCGATACCCAGCCGTAATGTAAAGTTGTGTGTTTGTTTTTTGTGAGGTGTAGCCGAAAGTTGACCTGCATCCTCTTTATTCTGTCCGGTTCCCCCTGCATGGCTGGCCTCTCACCGAGGGGGGGTGTGGGGGGTGTAAGGGGGCTTTCACACTCAGCCTTTTGTACCGAATCACCGTCCCGGAGCACGGGGGGCAGTGTTCTCACTCACCACTTTTGGGGTGCGAAACGGCGCTGAATCGTTTCACCCCCCGCTGAACGGGACCAGCTGGCAGAGGTGGTCTCGGGGTCGGTCCCGGGAGAACGGGGGGTGTGGCTTTGCGAGCTTGTACCTTTTCACGGGCGTGGCGCCTGGTGCTGACATAACGTCATAAATTTTGTTTGCCATTGCTATGTCTATAACATTGTTCGAATGCATTTATTTCTATTAGACCAGTGGTGCCCAACAAGTCGGCCGTGGTCGACCAGTAGATCGCTCAAAAGCGGACTCTACAACACCATCCATTCGTGATAAAATATAACTTCATATTTATTGGCAATTTGTTCATTTTATATCAACATCCAGAGTCCGCAGTCGTGTTAAGACATTCCCGTTTACATTTTCGGTCGACCAGTAGATCAATGACATTCAATATAATCGATGCGAGTTACTAGTATGTTGCAGTAACGTTAGCGTTAGCCGTTAGCTTAGCGTTATTGTTAACGCTGCAAAACGATCAAAAGCGGACTCTACAACAGAGTTCCATTCGTGAGAAAATGGGGGTGGGTTATATTGACAAGGCTTGACAACAGAGGTTCAAATATAACTTCATATTTATTAGTTATTTGTATCTTTATATCAACATCCATTCTCCAGTCTCCGTGTGAACACTTCCTGTGTTTACATTTCGAGCGTGACATCATCGACTACGGCAAGCTTACAAGCTCAAAACGCAAACCGTAAACAAAACCCAGAGCGCACCCAGAATGAAGTGTGTACACAAACTAGAACGGGGAGAGGGGGGGGGGAGAGTTCGGATCAGATCTCGGTACGGGAAGAACGGAACGAAATAGAAACGAATAGAGTGAGTGAGAAAGGGCCCTTAGAGGAAACACAACAACACAAACAGACTATAAAGGCAGAGCAAGAGAGAGAGACACACATAATCACATCTCTGTTCAATGTGTGTTTGATTCAATGTTCTTTTTGTATTGTAGACATGGCACGCTGTATAAGGTTGTAGCCTATAGTGTCCTGTTGTCAGGAGGAGGCCATCCCAACACGTTCACACTGCAGGCGAAAGGGACCCAAATCTGATTTCTTTGCTCATATGTGATTCTATTCTGATCTTTTCTGATTCTTTTCACGACAGTGTGAACAGCACAAATCACATGGAATCTGATCTTTTCAATTCTGATTTGGTGCCACTTTCATTATGTGGTCCTAAATCAGATACAGGTCTGATCTTTTGCAATGCGACTTTCACGTCACTCTAGATCGACACTTGTCAAAAATGTTCACGTCCCCATCTTCTTTATTGTTAATTTGCGCATGCAGGCGGTTCAGGAGTCTGACCGACCGGTCCACACTGGAATCTGATATTGGCCCATGGATCCTGTCATGGAGAGGAGGGATGGGAGAGTCTGTCTGCAGGGAGGGTAGTTATGATGATGGTGATAATGATGATGCCCAGTGGGACAGGTTTGATGTGGTTAGCAGGCCTGCTTCAGTGTTGCAGTACAATGTCGGTGGGCGTGATCAATAGAGACGTGGCTTTAGCGAGGAGGAGATGGAGAGCAGGGTGGGGCGGAGGCCTAGCAGCGCGGCACCATTAACCCTTTCACTCCCACAATACCAAAGGGTTAACCCTTTCACTGCGACAATACAGAATGTTAACCCTTTCACTGCCACACGACAAAGGGTTAACCCTTTCACAACCACACCACAGAAGGTTAACCTTTCACTACCACACTACAGTTACCTTCTGTAGTGTGGTAGTGAAATGGTTATGGCCCCCGTGCCGTCCTGTGACACGTGATGCATTTTTCCGCGGCATATTGATGATGGGGGAAATATGAGAGTCCTTTTATGAAACATCGGAGCCGAGCCAATCGATGATGCAGCTGCTCTCGTGTTCCTCAAGCACGTGTTCCAGTATCTACTGTATGCGTGCGTGTCTGTTTGTGTCCCTTGATATACTGTCGCTAGGCTAATGCAGTGCTTGTAATCGGTTAGCGTTTGTGTAGAGAAAAATGCGGACTTGCACATTATTGATGACAGACAGACCATGTCATTTCATTCCTCGCTGACGCTCGTTATCAGTTCTCCCCTATAGCCCTGCTGACTCGGCTGACCTGGGAACGGTTGTTATGCGGCAAATCCCACACTTTCTTAAGCCAGAGGCTTGCTGATACCGCTGCTCCAGGATCAGTCATTACAGTCGGGGATCGAGACCCGCAAACCTCTTGAGAATCCAGTTAAAGCTGATGCCGGAACGGCCTTTGTAACGATATCCCAATATGACAAGAGTGATACAGCTGATCCCAGAACAGCCAGGTTATAGACCTCGGACCACAGAGCCATGCTGAGTCAACTGTTCTAGGATTATTTCCTAGTTGAGGCAACCTTGGCTGAAAAACTGCTGTCAGGCAGCAGAGGAAAACCCCCTGCTTGACCAGAGGCCTCCATCACCTAATGAGACTGTTCTGTAGCCTCTGCAATGCTGCAACGAGGAGGCCGTTTTCTAGTCATTAGAAATATTTACAGGGGACATAGAAGTTAGGATGTACAGCTTATTTTCATGTGTCTGCTGCTACCAGACAATATACTGATATTTTTTTGTGATCGTATTGTGGGACTTTCCCGTCTCGAGTAAACGTTTAGTCGGATTTCTCCCAAAATTATTTCTCAGAAAATTTCCCAGTTTCATTTTGATACTAGACTTCCCATCACATTCATCACACCAGCACCTGTACTTTGGCTTCTCTCGCAGCCGCGCCTACTTTCTGGGAAAACATAGACACCGTCCTATAGACCTGTTCGCTGTATACGTCAGACTCAGTGTGCGTGCACATCACCGGAGCAGAAAGGAACGTAATCCTGGTCAGAACAACGGGGCAGACTACAATATATTTGCATTTGTTAGCCATGCTGGCGATCTAAACAATCAATCCATGCCAAAGCTACATATGTAAAAGGTGAAAGACTCCCACTCACAGCCATGCTGATTTGGCTAAATGATATCCAGCCGTTTTCTTTTGAAACAACTTTTAGGGGATTGCCATGGTTTCTCCATAGAGCCCTGTCGTAGCAGCAGCTCGCGCAGGTAGGGGGCAACTTAGTCACGTGACTCAGTTGGTATTGCTGATTGGCTCGAATATGGTATGTTTGTATACAGCAAACAGGTCTATAGACTGGCAGAACACTTACATTGTGTGAAAGATTTGTTTTGGCCAACACCGGCCACCATTGAGCGTTCACGCCATTGTGAAAAGTTAGGTTTGATCCGTTTTCAGGCCTATGTCCCAGTCAGCTGCAGGATATTTCCTCATTTCCCTACCTGGACGTTTAATATGACGCTTTCTATTCAAGTCATTGTTTTTTGCGGGGCTACCGGGAGCTTGGTGTGTCTGTCGAGAGCTTGTATGGAACGTGCAAGAAGTGCAAAGTGCAGCCGCCACTTCAGTGTCGCTATGATTGTGTTGTTTATTTTTGGTAGTATAGTCGTGAAATTGGTATAAAGCTTTGCTCTAAGTGGTATTAAAAAGGTCTTAAAAACAAAAGTCTTAAAGGGGAACTATCTTATAAATGGCCTTTTTCAGTGTTTAGCATTGTTTCCTAGCTATGTGGACTTATATTAATATGATCTATGTCTCTAATTCTCATATTGGCGCATTCTTCCAATTCTCCTCTCACAATATTCACCCTCACTGAACTGAGGCTGAGGTTAGACTAGTGTATTCCTGGCGTTTTTTTATACGTTTTTGACGACGTATCATGTCCTATCTACACAGAAACGCGTTTTTTGGCGTTTTTTTGTGGATACGGCTGAAACGCAAAATTGTGTTTGCGTTTGGAGATACGCAAAAAAAACGCCAGGAATACAGCGTGTAGTCAGCACGGAGCAGTTGTTGCGAAAACGCCCATGCGCAGTAGATACCATCTGCGTGCCCTTCCTGTGTACAGTGTGTACAGAGCTCCGTGTCCCAAATAGCTTCAGCTACCATGTGTTGTCAAGTTATTGTTATAAGGACCCCAGTCCAAGCTACAACAGTCTGCATTCCCTTAACAATTGTTTGTATTGAGCCGTATTGTATTGTACCCATATGCAATATGTTAAATAAAGTTTACATCCATTCATTCTGCTAGCATTACCGATTGCATTAGCAGCTGGCTAACGTGAGCTATCAGGATTCAGACCCTGTTAGCTCAGAGTTCCTCTTTCAACTTAAGAAGCATTAAACAAAATGGCCCAGTCATCTATTCACCTTTGTTTAATACACACAGCGTTGTCTCTAATGTTATCTAACTACTGATAGCTCGCGATATCATCAGTTTTGATGCTGGCTAAGTAGCGTGAGCTAACGTTAGCTTCTAGCCACAATGCTATATTTTTATAATGGCATACTCCATTGACGTTAGCATGCAGCTAACAATGCTACAATACTACCGATCGTTTTTTAGCCTAAACTATCCGCTCTTGGTGGTCACTTGTGTTGATGTTAGTTTTGTTTCATCAACAAATGACAGGCAGAACACACAGTGAATGTATCCGTTTTGTTTATTGCACTTTTATTAGGCTTTGCTGAAAAATTATTGCTGCATTGAGTAAACAAGATGGTGGCGCGGCATAGGCTGCCTTGTTGACATTTTCCACCAGCTTCCACCAGGAAGTGTATTGGCACATTCGTTCTGATTGGTTGAAATTGCCTTCATGTTTGCCACCTACTGCCACCTACTGCTTTGGCAGTGTACTACATCAGTGTGCTTGGCTGACAAAAACGAAAAAAAAACGAAAGTGTGACTCGAGGCGCATGACGTCGCGGCGATACGCGGCGATGCGTATAAGAAAACAATACGAAGATGATACGAAAGGTGTAACCTCAGCCTGAGTCATCTGAAAATGTGATGATTTGTGATGTCAGAGAGACACCGCTGCATGATAATGTTCAGGCGGCGCAGTGGTTTAGGTGCCCAGGCTCAAAACGGCTTAAGATCTTGAGGTAGAAAAATGCTGTTTTTGAGGACTTCATTAGAAATACAAAACAATGAATTAAAAAAAATAAAAAATTACAGAGGTGTTCCATAAACTCACAGGAATTGTGTAAAAGTGCCCAAATAGTGAAAGAAATAGTAAAATAGTTCCCCTTTAAATTGAACTTGTTGAAACCGGCAGATACCCTGGAGTGGCAAGGCAGTGGCTGGGCAGTGGCTAGAGCTTCACACAGGGAGACAGAGAGGGAGACGGACAGAGAGAGAGAGGGAGAGTGAATTCTGTGTACCAGAGTGCCCCGGGGCCAGTCCATTAACACCACCCCCATGTCTGTCACACCTTAACACCCTCGTCTTTACACCCCCGCCCCCCCGGCATTCCTAAACACGAGCCGTCCCGGACGACAGCTGTGCCCCACTGCGCCGCCACTTGCACCGGCTCACCTCTACAATCATTAACCTGGAGAGTGTGTGTGTTGACGTGCTTTAATCACTCGGACACACAGCCAAACACACACAGGTGGTCACGGATGCACGCACTCAGGCATGTTTACATCACACATACATGTGTAGGAGTTGCACACACTCGCAGATTGATACTCAAAGCTTATATAACACACATACACACACGTAACCACCACGCGTGCAGGTGCACCCGCCCGACATACATTCACACACATACACGTAGGGCTGGGCGATATGACGATATTATATAAATATCGGGTACAGTTCATTAACAATACACTTTTTCAACGTATCGTGGATATCGTGATGTTTTGCTCAATAGGATTGTGTCGCGTCAATCTGGTCCACACGTTACTCGTTCATATCTCAGCCTGTGTTGAGATATGCCCATTCCGCGGTCTGTTAATAAAGTTTTCAATCAGACAGATGTATGGAAAGGCTTTTATTATAACATTCGTTGAGGTAAAATCATTATGGCTCATTTAGTCATCCTGTGGTGCACTGGTCTCCTACTAGTCGGTTGCGGGGAGCTAATGTAAGTAGCTTTGTTGATGTCAGCACACCGGACATTCAGGAAGTCAAAAACTAATGGCGCTTGCCGATTGGTGCTAAGAACAGCAGGGCGGGTGCAAGCGGTGTGACGTAATTGGCAGACTCGACTGTCAATCAAAATTATTCTGTTGTCCGTCAGAATGAATGAATGAAAACTTTATTAACATATTGCAGAATGGGTACAATACAGTACAGGAGGATGAAGACCAGAAAAAGACTTTCGGCTTTTTTACATAACGGTCCTCCATTTTCAATTCATCAAAACATTTAGAGACATACAAATATACAGTAGTTTCATAAAAATGCTAAAATGCTATTGATTGATTGATTGATTGATTTAAAACTTTATTAACATATTGCAGAATGGGTACAGTACAGCTCAATACATACAATTGTTAAGGGGATGCAGACCAGAGAAAGACTTTTGTCTTGTTTACATCAGGGTCCCCCATTTTCAATTCATATTTCATATCTAAATCATATAATATCTCATTGCTAAATATATGCAATATATTATAATCTAATAATCCAATAATCTAAATCTAATATATAATATAAAAATGCTAAATGCATGGGTATTTTATTTTGTCTTTAATGTTAGCTTGCAAACTCAAATACTGTCTTGGTAAGCCTCATAATGAATCGTTTGGGGTAAAAAAGAAAAACATCGTGATGTGTATCGTGTATCGCCGAAAGGTCAGAAAATATCGTGATATCATATTTAGGCCATATCGCCCAGCCCTACATACACGCTTATGTGCAGATAATAGATATTGCGTCTTAAAGGAGCATGCCAACATGGGAAATTAACTTACCGTCTGAACAACTGAACATTTATTTAATCAGACTCTGAATGCTATGCATTAATGGTACTCTCGTCTCGGCTATTAAATACACTATTCAGCCTTAAAGGCGCACGGCAACATTATGGGAAATACGCTTACTGTCTCCTCCAGAATTAGGACAAGAAGATCCCAGTTTCATCTCTGTGCATTCAGTAGAAAGCTATCCGGCTGCATGCTAGCCTAGCTTAGCGGAGTGGTACAGGCTAGCTTAAAGCTCTGGGAGCTGTACCACTCTGCTTCCATTCATTGAGCTAAGCTAGGCTAGTGTGCAGCCAGATAGCTTTCTACTGAATGCACAGAGAGGAAAGTGGCATCTTCTTGTCTGACTCTGGGGAAGACGGTAACGAAATTCCCATAATGTTGGCGTGCTCCTTTAAGGCTGAATAGTGTCTTTGATAGCGGAGAGTACAATTAACGCATAGCATTCAGAGTCTGAAGAAATAAATCAGATTCCAGATTTCATACCATTTTGGACACAGTCTTTGAAGATTTATACCCAGATCAGCTCCATTTTAAGCCTAGCAATATTTTATGTGACTTAGGTTTCATGCTGCATATCTCTCTAATGCCACTTGTTAAGCACCCGGACACAGTTCCAGAACTTCCAGTCCATTAGCTGTCACTGCTGGACATGAATAACCCTGATATTTGCATGAGGAAGTGCTTGCTGCTGCACACATAACACAGTAGAGCCTAAGCGTAGTGTACGGCCGAAGGACACCAGTCACAAGTGACCTTGTTTGCCTTGCTGTGAGGGGTGCGGTGCCTTTAATGCAGCTCTGCAACCCAAAGCAGACTAATGGTTCTATATCGATCCCCCTTTCAATCTCTCTCTCTCTCTCTCTCTCTCTCTCTCTCTCTCTCTCTCTCTCGCTCTCGCTCTGTTCTGTTGTACTGGTCACCAAGGCAAGCTGGCAAGCAGAGGGATCTTGTCAATCTTGACAGATCCATTACCCAATCAGTTCATCTTGTGCTTGGCAGAGTACATGGTACACACGCAGCTGGGTGCATTTGAGCTGCTGTCTGATTCTCAGGCACTGGGCGGTTAGTGTGAGACAAAGCCTCTCTCTCAGAAACAGACGAGACCTAATTAGATTGAGCCTGTCGATGGTCTGGCCTGTGTCAATGCCTCCTTGTATGTATGCATCTCTCTCTCCGTAGTGGTAGCGTTAAGTGTGGTGTGTTGAGGGGAGATTGGCACAACACCGCCAACCTATATGTGCTTTAATGGTGATCAGCACTGATAGGTGAATAATATAAACTCTAAATTATGTAAAAAAAAAAAAAAAAAAACGTGTACTAGGGGTTTCATAAAACACAAAGGGTTATGGCCTATGGGAGAGGGTGTGTAGGTGAGGTCAGGTGTAGCGAGGTTGAAACCTCACATCACATTATTGTATTGACTCACTCCTAAATACCCCACATCATCAAATGGTGAATGGACTGCATTTATAAAGCGCTTTACATCCCGTGCCTCACATGCAAACATTCACTCACACATTCACACACCAATGGTGGAGGCAACCATGCTCATCGGGAGCAAGTCTCTTGGACACTTCAACATGCTGCCCGGGAGGAGCTGTGATCGAACCGGGAACCTTCTGATTACCAGACGACCGCTCTATCTCCTGAGCCACTGTCGCCCATGTGGTGCTCGTGAGCGGGCAGGTTGGTGGTTTGAGGCTGGCCAGAGGACAGGTGCTGAGTGCAAAGTGCCCGCCAGGAGCATGTGTCCACCTGTTATAAAGACATGATCTTCTCTCAGGACACCAGGAGCATGTGACCACCTGTTATAAAGACATGATCTTCTCTCAGGACACCAGGAACATGTGTCCACCTGTTATAAAGACATGATCTTCTCTCAGGACACCGGGAGCACGTGACCACCTGTTATAAAGACATGATCTTCTCTCAGGACACCAGGAACATGTGTCCACCTGTTATAAAGACATGATCTTCTCTCAGGACACTGGGAGCACGTGTCCACCTGTTATAAAGACATGATCTTCTCTCAGGACACCAGGAGCACGTGTCCACCTGTTATAAAGACATGATCTTCTCTCAGGACACCAGGAACATGTGTCCACCTGTTATAAAGACATGATCTTCTCTCAGGACACCAGGAACACGTGTCCTCCTGTTATAAAGACATGATCTTCTCTCAGGACACCGGGAACATGTGTCCACCTGTTATAAAGACATGATCTTCTCTCAGGACACCAGGAACACGTGTCCACCTGTTATAAAGACATGATCTTCTCTCAGGACACCAGGAGCACGTGTCCACCTGTTATAAAGACATGATCTTCTCTCAGGACACCAGGAGCACGTGTCCACCTGTTATAAAGACATGATCTTCTCTCAGGACACCAGGAGCATGTGTCCACCTGTTATAAAGACATGATCTTCTCTCAGGACACCAGGAGCATGTGTCCACCTGTTATAAAGACATGATCTTCTCAGGACACTGGGAGCACGTGTCCACCTGTTATAAAGACATGATCTTCTCTCAGGACACCAGGAGCACGTGTCCACCTGTTATAAAGACATGATCTTCTCTCAGGACACTGGGAGCATGTGTCCACCTGTTATAAAGACATGATCTTCTCTCAGGACACCGGGAACATGTGTCCACCTGTTATAAAGACATGATCTTCTCTCAGGACATCAGGAGCACGTGTCCTCCTGTTATAAAAACATGATCTTCTCCCAGGACACCGGGAGCGTGTGTCCACCTGTTATAAAAACATATAAAGGTCTCTCTGGTGTGACATTTTGTGTAAATTAGCAATTGGCAAAACTCACTAAATTACTATTCGATAGTCACTGGGAACTATTCGAATACTAATTGAAAATCTAACTTCCACTTATTCCGTTAATGTATGGTTTTGTTTTTACTTAGTAGCGAACATGAGATAATCCAACAAGCGAGCTAGCTGGCTGCTGTCATCGCTAAAAGCTGACGCTAGCAGACCAGGAGAGTGTATTTCCTGGAACAAAAGCATTAATTCTGAATGTTACATCACTGATGCTTGAAATGTGTGAGCTTAGTGAAACAGCATGGGAAATGTAAAAAACATTGCTACAATGTAACATCTCCAGTCTCTCTTTCTTTTCTGTTCTCCCAGCTGTTAACAGACTGTTATGCTACCTGGCTAGCTAGCAACCTGTATCCAGCATGCTAATACACTACAGAGTGTAGTTGCCGGTAAAAACAAGGGAAAATATATTTTTTGAGACGAAACGATATTTGCATAAAACTATTTCATTTTTTCTATATATAATGTAATGATTGTTAGAATATTCTAAATTTAATGCCCACCCCTAGTGTAAATCATTTAGATTTCTGAATTTGCATAGGACACTTTCAAAGACAAAATGGGCATGCTGGGACCTTTGCGCGTCACTGGGTAGCTGTACTCTGAGTCTGTGGACCTGCATATCTCCACGATCAGCTCCACCACCCGTGTCTCTGAGTGTGTCAGTGCGTGTGCAGCCGAGTGTGTTGTTTTTGTACAGGAAAATGTTTGAGATCACAAGCATCTTTATCCCTGTGCTGCGGAGCGCGCGTAAGGAATGGAGGACAGGTTGCATCTTGCTCTGCAATGCAGACTTGACTCTGTCTATATCTGTCAGTGGGATCGACCTGGAGCCAGGGGGGGGCGGGGCATAACCAGGTTTGAGGTTCAGGGGTTAGGGGCCCCTCGTCACACACTTGGCCCCCCGATAAAGGAAAGCTAAAGAGGCAGGAGGGAACCCCTGTCATAGGGTCCAGCAGGGGCCATGGGGTTAAGTAGGGGCACTCTTTTGAGTGATCCCCATTCAGATAATAGGAATATTTGTCTTGTTAGAACATCTCTTGGATATGATATAAACCGTCTGAGTTTGTGTCTCATTGTGCATGTTTGTACAAGACAGAAGCAAGGAAGAGGATGTGTATATTACATTTGTGTGTGTCTGTGTGCATGTTCTGTGAGCTGAATGGTGCCCTATGTCTGATGCTTGACTCAGACATGCTTTACTCCGGCTATTGTGAGCAGCAACAAGCAAAAGGAATCCAATGGAATGTGGAGAGAGGGAAGAAGAGAAGGTGGGAGGCAGGGGAAAGGGGGAGGGTGGGGGGCAGAGGGGAGAGAACCCTGATGAGTCATGGGGAGAGAATGATAGCAGTGACAGACAAACAGTGAGGGTAATTAAATGAGAGGAGAGAGAGGTGATGCTCCTCCTCTCATGCTCTTATAATACACTGATGCTTCTTTTATCTCTCCCTCTTTCTCTCTCTGTCATTCTCCTGTTTCTCTCTCCCTCCCTCTTTCTCTCTCCTGTCTCTCTCCCTCTCTCCCCCCCCTCTGTCATTCTCCTGTCTCTTTGTATTTCTCTGTCATTATCCTGTCTCTCTTCCTCCATCTTTCTCTCTCTCCTGTCTCTCCCTTTATCTCGCTCTCGCCCCCCCCCCCCCCCCCCCCCCCCTCTACCTTGCTCTCTCTACTCTGGCATGTGTCTGTGTCTCTCTTTCTCTCTCTCTCTCCCTCTTTCTCTCTCTCTCCCCCTCTTTCTCTCTCTCTTTCCCTCTCTTGTACTCTTGTAATACACTGAGGCTTCTTTTGGGGAAACACATGAGAAGGTTAGTCTCTCACTCTGAGATCCCGAGCTCATTAAAACATATGAGATCTTGTCGCGTTGTGCAATATTACTTTACACAGCCCTTTCGTAATCCCCACTAAGACGGCTCCAGTATATTAGTTTTCACTGCTGGAGCGGATGAATGAGCCTACACTTAATATTTGCATGAGGAAGCTGATGATGTGCAAATACAGTCTGGCCCAATTGTTGGCGTTGGTTGTTAGTATCGAGCCCTGGTTTTGGGTTTCCCCAGACTTGTTTCTTTTAGAGACACTGTGATGGACAACTCATTCACACCAGCGGACAAATCTCAATGTATTCTCATCTTGCACTCAAACCCATGGCTGTTTGTCTATGTATTTCACTGAAATGTTATTCTTGGATGACCAGAAGGGTCTGATAGTAGGCTATATACCACAGTGTCTCCATCCAGAAAATGACTAACTTTCAGGATTTTCCCTGAGGTCTAAAAAAGTACACGGAATGCTTGTGGAAGTAAACAACCCATGAGTCATCATGGGACCAGCGATCTACAGGACCGGTCCAAAAAGAATTCTGTTCCGTGGTCACTACTAGGCATCCTTGTTGTTGTCGAGGAAGCTCTGGACCGGAACACTTTAAATTTCGCCACAACGTGACCCTTTTTATGTGAAGTAAAACTGTCTTGTGTTCCACACATCATGGTTTGTACATTAGGGGCGTAACAATTCAGTCTAACACGATTCTGTTCCACTCTTGATTATTTGAGACAATGATTCAATGCCTCATGAAGCCTTCCTTTTTGACCACAGTTTGATTCGATTCATTTGATCAATTGTTATATTGTTTACACTGTTAATTTTTTCTCATGTTTTTATATTCAGATAACATTTTATTGCCCATGTTTATGTCTCTCTACTATTACCCTGCCAATACCTGTACCTCCCCTCCCCCATGCTGCTGCTATGACACATGGATTTCCCCAAGGGGACCAATATAGGAATATCTTATCTTATCTTATCTTATTTGGATTTGCTTATTATATTTATATTAGACATGTCATAGGTGAACAAATAGATTATATATATTTATTAAATAGATGAACACACATTCATATTTTCATTTAGACTTATGCCAATATCGATCATCAACGCCGAAATGCAGCAACGTGAAATAATATAGATTATCATCTTTCCTGATCGATGGCACAAACGGCACGGTGGTGTAGTGGTTAACACTGTCGCCTCACAGCAAGAAGGTCCAGGGTTCGATTCCCCCTTGGGGACCAGGTTTCCATGATGCCAGGTACTCAGGTGGGGGATCTCCCAGGCCTTTCTGTGTGGAGTTTGCATGTTCTCCCCGTGCTTGCAAGGGTTTCCCCCCCGATAAGATAAACCTAATGGAAAAACATGCACAACAGATCGCTAACGCTGTGGCGTCCTTGACGAAGACGGACAGGAGCACTTGGATTGGTCCCCGGGGCGCGGCTCATCTGCTCCCGGCTGCCCATGGGGGAAAGGACAACGGGATGGGAAAAGTGCAGAGACATTTCATCGGCGACTCAGTGCATGTGTGTGTGTGTTCCTGTGGGTCGCCCATCTCGCGTGTGTGTGTGTTAAAACTGCATGACAAATAAAGACTTCTAGTCTAACTTCTAGTCTTCTTCTAGTCTAACTTGACTTCCATGTCAATGCATCACAATGCGCTCGGTATGCATCACGCATGCAGTCTACTGTATGAGATCAGGGTGGATCCACTTGGTTTGTGGACTTGGCAACAGGCCAGCGGACTCTTATCAAAGTGCTGGAAAAGGGCCATGAACTGTGAATCACACAGTTCATACACAGTGGGTGAATGACACTTATTTCACTGACTCACTGACCTCAGTCATTAGCACATCAACAGTTCCCCTGCTACACTTCCTAAACATCAGCAACTAAAACACACTCATACACTCCCCATCTACTAGCCTCTTGTCCCTCTGCCAGCCAGGGTGGTGCTTGTTGTGACAGGCCAACTGAAGCAGGGGGCTAGATTGAGCAGGCAGCCTAATTGAGGAGATACGGAGGCGGGCGGAGAGATGGGGTGTTGTGCCTCCCTGGGCTGCCTGGGGCCGAGGAGAGGAGAGGAGGAGGAGGAGGAGAGGAGCCCTGGTCACATTCTCTCTCTCTCTCTCTTTCTCTCTCTCTCTCTCTCTCTCTCTCTCACTATCGCTCTCACTATCGCTCTATTTGTTGTGCAGTGTCCTTATCACAGTATCGGGCCTTGGTATGCCTCTTTATCTGTTTTTATCTCTAATCTGCCCAAATCCAAATTCATGTTTTCAGACGAGCCCCTCATCTCTTGTGTTTTCCCTCTCCTCTCCTCCTGTTTTCGTGCCACCGTCTCCCTCCTCTTCTCCCTCTCTGTTTGATTTCACGGAAAACACTGCAACTATCTGCTTTGATCTCTCCCCCGTTGCCTTATTTGGTCAAGCCCCCTTCCAGAAATCACGAGATACCCTCATGCTCCGAGATCCGTGCTATTGTGTTATTCCCGTCTGAACGTACACACCCGCGTGGATTTATGATGGTATTCTGTGTTGTTCTTTTCCATACTCTCGAACTCAGACATCAGTAGCCTTGGGTTATCTCGGAAAGCATCAGTTATAAAGCCTGCCGATGGTCTTTGTAGTTTATTGTGAATGTTTTTTTGTCGTAGTTTTATTAGAGCTCCTGTGTAAAACCTGTTACGAGACTCTCATCTTAATGCTTCGCTATGCACAAACACAAACACACACACACGCACAATTACCAGAATTTACAGCACACACACAAACGCACACGGGTGTCGTGCACACACACACACACACACAATAACGCCCGAATTTACAGCATGCACTTGAAAGTGAAACGGGGGAGGGGGACGGGGGGGGGGGCGGTTTGTTTATTTACGAGCCTGTTTGCTTTCGGCAGTAGCCGCGTGCCTTTCATCTGAGAGACAGAGGGAGGCCGTGTGTGTGTGTGTGTGTGTGTGTGTGGCTCTCGTGTCGGCGGCAGCCACTGCTCCTCTGCTGTCGTCTTCACTGTGCCCGCAGCGCGGAGGACTCACGTCTCATCCTCTGTGTGCTGCTACTGGGAGCAAAATTAACCGTAGTCAAACGTATTCGTATTCCTGTGTTGCTGTTTTTTTTTTTTTTTTTTTTTTTCTCCGTACACACACTATAGAGACTTACCCCAGAAATACTGTCAGGATTCATGGTATTCCTGTATATTTGATTTGATACTAGTATTTCTATAGTGGATTACTGTAGAAAAATATAGTATTCCTGTGGTTTTGCCATAGAAATACTACTCTCTACTAGTCTATCGTATATGGACAGTAGTACTAAGTAATACTACTTAGTATGTGGTGCATACAGAAAAAATAAATAAAAAACAGGACCACTATACCGCCCTGCAGAAGCTAACCGCAGTAACTACAATTCTTGAGTCATAAGTGAAATTGAACTTCTTGTGATAAAGTTTCAGAGTTCAACTTTGCTCTATTTTTTGAGAAAACGGGTATAAAGAATTGCAGTAATTACAAAATCACTGGATAGTCGAAGAACTTTAAAGCCACCTTTCTCAGTTTCACTGTTGGCGTAGTTACTGTGGTTAGCATTTGCAGGGCAGTATAGTGTTACTATGGTTAATCTTCGTCTGGGTGAGTTCAGCAAGAACTATGGGGTTATCCACCCAGCCACCCAGCAAGCCTCCATTTTGTGCCCACAGCTGACTCTTGCCCCTACATCAAAGGCCACTAACACAGAGTGACAGGGGCTAAAGATGCCAAAATGCCACCGGCGCGACATAGGGATCTCGTCATCGCATTACAAACATGGACAGAGGGCACAGTGTCATATAGCCTTTGGCGTACATACATACATACATACATACAACAGTGGTAGTCAGAACTGGTCATGTATGTGCATGTTTACACACACACGCGCACGCGCACACCGCACACACACACACACACACACACGCACATCAACAAGTATCTGTCCTCTACAGATGCCTTCCCAGACCCCCAGTCAGCATTCTGTATAGCAACAGGAAAGAGCGGGCAGTTCTGAGATTAGACTGATAAGGAAGGCTGATCCTCCTGTATTCAAAACATGCCTGCTGAAGGCCTATCTCTGCAGTACCCAGAAGCGGTCAATGGGTGTAGGCTAATCTCTGGATCGTCAGGCGCTATCAGTGTAGCTCATGTCCAGGCTGGCACGGTAATGCCGTTGAGGCTTGTAGGCCTGTGGTTTTATTTTTTCTTGGTGTGTGGACCTGGAATCCATATCACAATATATATGATCATATTTACCTTGCTAACGATAGATAAAAACTCACAAATTCACAAATACCTCATTCTCCATCGTTTGGCCCTCTGTGTCAACATGTTTGTTTATCCACAATGCGATTGGTTGTTGTTGAGGGATAAGGAAAAGAGGGCAGGGTTTGAGATCGGTCAATTACAGAAAGAGGCACAAAATGAAACGGCTTATGCCTAGGCGGAATCCATTTACCTTAACATGGGCAAAATTAGGCCGGTAAAGAATTCATAATGTCCGTATCTGTATATTTCTGGTTCACTGCCAATGCCCACGGCCCTAGTATGACATGTGATCTCTGAGAGAAGAAAGCTCTTATTTAGGGTTTGATGTTGACATATTACTGGATTAGAAGAAAAGTCATTGAAAGGTGTTCATGTAGAGGGTAACCTTGACCTAGACCTAGCCCTAACACACACACACACACACACACACACACACACACACACACACACACACACACACACACACACACACACACACACACACACACACACACACACACACACACACACACACACACACACACACACACACACACACACACACACACACACACACACACACACACACACACACACACACACACACACACACACACACACACACACACACACACACACACACACACACACACACACACACACACACACACACACACACACACACACACACACACACACACACACACACACACACACACACACACACACACACACACACACACACACACACACACACACACACACACACACACACACACACACACACACACACACACACACACACACACACACACACACACACACACACACACACACACACACACACACACACACACACACACACACACACACACACACACACACACACACACACACACACACACACACACGCACTTTACTACCGTTTGGTCTCCAGCCCCTATAGAGGTCAGTGAGTGAGTGTGTTGTGTTGGAAACTGGGAAAACAAGGATGTGAGAATGAAAAGTGGGAGGGTTTAAGAAAGACATTGAGACGTATGAAATCACCGCTTGTGAATTCCATTAACGCACAACAGAGAGAAGTAGAGATGGAACAATAGATGACATACAGTATTTTGTCTTTGAAAACGGTGCATGCGTAAAGCCCACCAAAGTCCCTCTGCTCAGGTTACTTTGTGTGTGTGTCTATGTGCGTGTAGTGTTTATATGAGGTTGTGTGTGTGTATGTCAATGTGCGTGTAGTGTTTATATGAGGTTGTGTGTGTGTGTGTATGTCTATGTGCGTTTAGTGTTTATATGAGGTTGTGTGTGTGTATGTCAATGTGCGTGTAGTGTTTATATGAGGTTGTGTGTGTGTGTGTATGTCTATGTGCGTTTAGTGTTTATATGAGGTTGTGTGTATGTCTATGTGTGTGTAGTGTTTATATGAGGTTGTGTGTGTGTGTATGTCTATGTGTGTGTGTGTGTGTGTGTGTGTGTGTGTGTGTGTGTGTGTGTGTGTGTGTGTGTGTGTGTGTGTGTGTGTGTGTGTGTGTGTGTGTGTGTGTGTGTGTGTGTGTGTGTGTGTGTGTGTGTGTGTGTGTGTGTGTGTGTGTGTGTGTGTGTGTGTGTGTGTGTGTGTGTGTGTGTGTGTGTGTGTGTGTGTGTGTGTGTGTGTGTGTGTGTGTGTGTGTGTGTATGTGTGTATGTGCTTAAACAGAACAGTGGAGGAATTCACCATCTCAGTGTGATCGGTGCTGCATGGTAGGAATGTAAAAACCAGATGACCTCAAATGGAAACTCCAGTGGTACGAGAGACAGGCGGGCCATCTCGCCTGCACTATTAAGCATTCAGACCTAGCTAGCTCTCCCATCTCTCTCTCTTCTGGCTCAGAAGGCTCTCTCCACTGGTGAACCCCCCCCCCCCCCCCCCCACACACACACACACACACTCCCAACCATCTTGGCGCTGTGTCGGCTCCACCACGCCCCAGCCGCTGGACCGCTGCCTGGTGCGAGTCCGTCCGCGATGTGCCCTTGAGTCCAGTTTCTGGCTCTACTCAGTGTAGTGGAGCGGAACAGAGACGTCATCCCGAGCCCCAAAGTTATAATTTTCATCTGTTAATTACATAGAAGCAGAGATGGGCTAAATATACCATCTGGGCCCTTAGGGGCGGGTGGGGGGGGGGGGGGGGGGCAGGCAGAGAGGGGCCCCAGTCTCCCAGTCCTCTGCCCAGACACAGAGGGGGGCCGAGCAGAGGGGGGCCGAGGGGGGCAGCAAGGCCTGCTGGAGCCCTGTGGTTTCTGGAGCTCCACACTGCTTCTGAAAACAACCAGGAAAGAAAGAAAGAAAAAAGCGAGAGAAGAGAAGAGAGAAGGGGGGGGGGCTCTTGTTGCATTGGAGTTCATACGTGACGCTCTGATTGCTCCCAGTGGTTGTGGTCAGTGCGGGGTGGGGCAGGGCCTGGGCCGGGGGGGGGGGGGGGGGGGGGGGGGGGAGGGGGCGTGTGAGGGGAGCCATAGGCGTTAGCTCTTTGCCAGATGTCGTCATTGGCCTGATGTTGCTAGGCTCCGTGGTACATGATATACACACAGGGAGACAGATGTTAGTATTGAAAAGAAAGCAACGCCAGGGGTTACCTGACAGAACCCAGCCGCTGCCTCACCGGGTGACCCACAGGAAGTGGGCTTTTACACTTCATCCCCGGCTTTGGCTGTAAAATATCACTGGATTCATGTGTTGCATTCCCACCTCCTTTGTCCTTTGGCGTTGGCTCATGCCCGAGGCGCGTGCTGCTCCGGGGCTTCTGGAACGAGAATAGAAGCATATTGGTGGTTGTCATGGTGACAATGTGGCAACGTGGAGGTGATGGCTGATCGAGGTAGCACTGATGACGGTTCTCGTGATGAGGCGTGTCATTGGGCAGAACGGGGGCGTTCATTGTAGGGCCACTAAGGCTGCGGTTACACACAGCGGGGTATTTTCGTTTCGTTTTCAAGGTCAGTTTCGCTTTCCAGAACGCAACGTAATGGCAGGCATGTTAGACATTGGTTTTGCCTCCTGAGCACAGTGATGTAGTACAATGCCAAAGCAGTAGGTGGCGAACATGAAGGCAATTTTCAACCAATCAGAAACATTTTATGTGGCAATACACTTCCTGCAAAAAAGCAACAAACCACCATCTTTAAATGCCTCGCGTTAGCCATTTAGCCAATGTAGCATTTATTTTTCAGCAAAGAAAGTGCAATAAAAGTGCAATAAACTAAACGGATACATTCACTCTGTTCGGTCTCTCATTTGTTGATGAAACCTAACATCAACACAATTG
>NW_028172949.1:0-19548 GCF_963971535.1 Notolepis coatsorum | reverse complement strand
CTTGACTTGACTTCTGGTATCATGGTTGTTTAGAGTAGGACACCATGACTCAACGCAGCCTTCTGGTATCATGGTTGATTGAGAAGGACACTATGACTCAACGAGACCTTCTGAAAGCAGGGTTGTTTGAGTAGGACACTATGACTCAATGCGACCTTCTGAAAGCAGGGTTGTTTGAGTAGGACACCATGACTCAACGAGACCATCTGAAATCAGGGTTGTTTGAGTAGGGCACCATGACTCAGTGCGACCTTCTGATGGTAGGTGGTCATACAAGTTTTTGAAAATGTGAAAAATACTGTCTGAAAATAGTTATCGCAGGTTTAACTCTGACACGTTTTCGGCGTCTAGCCTTCTTCAGGGAGTACATACTACACGGATGACGGTGACACAAACAATAATTACTCATGTAGGCTATTGAGAATTTGTCTTGTGGAAAATTTAAAACACCAACACTGGAGTTACCAAAGGTAAGCTGTGTGCATCCAGTTGCTATTCTTATTCCATGCTATTCAAGCTAGGTGCTATTCTTATTCCATGCTATTCAAGCTAGGTGCTATTCTTATTCCATGCTATTCAAGCTAGTGGCTATTCTTATTCCATTCTATTCAAGCTAGTGGCTATTCTTATTCCATGCTATTCAAGCTAGTGGCTATTCTTATTCCATGCTATTCAAGCTAGTGGCTATTCTTATTCCATGCTATTCAAGCTAGTGGCTATTCTTATTCCATGCTGTTCAAGCTAGTTGCTATTCTTATTCCATGCTATTCAAGCTAGTGGCTATTCTTATTCCATGCTATTCAAGCTAGTGGCTATTCTTATTCCATGCTGTTCAAGCTAGTAGCTATTCTTATTCCATGCTATTCAAGCTAGTGGCTATTCTTATTCCATGCTATTCAAGCTAGTTGCTATTCTTATTCGATGCTATTCAAGCTAGTGGCTATTCTTATTCCATGCTATTCAAGCTAGTGGCTATACTTATTCCATGCTGTTCAAGCTAGTGGCTATTCTTATTCCATGCTATTCAAGCTAGTGGCTATTCTTATTCCATGCTATTCAAGCTAGTGGCTATTCTTATTCCATGCTATTCAAGCTAGTGGCTATTCTTATTCCATGCTGTTCAAGCTAGTTGCTATTCTTATTCCATGCTATTCAAGCTAGTGGCTATTCTTATTCCATGCTATTCAAGCTAGTGGCTATTCTTATTCCATGCTGTTCAAGCTAGTAGCTATTCTTATTCCATGCTATTCAAGCTAGTGGCTATTCTTATTCCATGCTATTCAAGCCAGTTGCTATTCTTATTCCATGCTATTCAAGCTAGTGGCTATTCTTATTCCATGCTATTCAAGCTAGTGGCTATACTTATTCCATGCTGTTCAAGCTAGTGGCTATTCTTATTCCATGCTATTCAAGCTAGTGGCTATTATTATTCCATGCTGTTCAAGCTAGTGGCTATTCTTATTCCATGCTATTCAAGCTAGTTGCTATTCTTATTCCATGCTGTTCAAGCTAGTAGCTATTCTTATTCCATGCTATTCAAGCTAGTGGCTATTCTTATTCCATGCTATTCAAGCTAGTTGCTATTCTTATTCCATGCTATTCAAGCTAGTGGCTATTCTTATTCCATGCTATTCAAGCTAGTGGCTATACTTATTCAATGCTGTTCAAGCTAGTGGCTATTCTTATTCCATGCTATTCAAGCTAGTGGCTATTCTTATTCCATGCTATTCAAGCTAGTGGCTATTCTTATTCCATGCTATTCAAGCTAGTGGCTATTCTTATTCCATGCTGTTCAAGCTAGTTGCTATTCTTATTCCATGCTATTCAAGCTAGTGGCTATTCTTATTCCATGAATGAATGAATGAATGAATGAATGAATGAATGAATGAATGAATGAATGAATGAATGAATGAAAACTTTATTTAACAGATTGCAGAATGGGTACAATACAGTACGGCTCAATACATACAATTGTTAAGGGGATGCAGACCTGAGAAAGACGTTTGTCTTGTTTCCATCAGGGTCCCCCATTTTCAATTCATATAGACATTTATGACATACACAACATACATGACATTTATGGCATAGGGACATATAGGTATTTAGTACTGATACATTTGTGACATAACGGTATTCAAATATACAGTACTGTTACCCCTAGATCCTGACAGAGTATATACATATGATGGGGAGGGGACTGTACATTAGGAGGGGGTGGGTGGGTGGGAGGGAAATATACATACGGCGGGGAGGGAATATATACATGCGGTGGTGAGGAGACTGTCTATTAGGAGGTGGTGGGGGTTTTGGGCATTTACGGTGGCCAGTTTCGAATTGCAGCCTCCCGTAGGTGCTCTTTAAGAGCGGTTTTGAATGTGGGCAGGGATTCACATTCCTTTACAGCTTTGGGTAGGGCGTTCCACATTGTTGTGGCATAATTGTGAAACGTGTTTAGTCCCTTGTTTGAGCCGAATCTGGGTTTACCATGATTTGTTGAGCTTCCTCTGGTGTAGTGGTTGTGGTATTCACTGACCTTTGGGAAGTATTTTGACATGTACATGGGCACCCCGGTCGTATAGTGTATCTTGTAGACCAGGCCCATTGCAAGTTGCTGTACTCTATCGTCTACTCTAAGCCATCCTACGTTGGCAAAGTGGGCAGGGGTGAGGTGGGTTCTGGGGTTCAGGTCAAGTAGTAGTCTGACCAGTTTGTTTTGTGATGTTTGTCATTTTGTTTTAAGCGCCTTTGAGGTGCTTTGGTACCATGAGGTGCACGCATAGTCATAGTACCCTTGAATGAGTGCTCCTGCCAGAGTCTTCAGGGTATTCTTGTTTACCAGAGAGGAGATCCGGTACAAGAATCTAGTTCGTTGGTTGACTTTTTTTATTACATTGGATGCCATTTTGTCACAGGAAATATTTGCCTCTAGGATGGAACCCAGGTAGGTAATTTTGTCTTTCCTTGTGACAATATTGTCACCCACTGTAACTGAGAATCCGTCGGTCTTGCTGAGTTTGTTATTTGAACCGAAGAGAATGGACTCTGTTTTGCCCATGTGTAATGATAGTTTGTTATCAGCGAGCCATATGCAGATTTTGCCTAGTTCCGTGCTGAGGGTTTTTTCAACCTGCAATTTGTTCTTGTCAGAGACCAGCAGGGCTGAGTCGTCCGCAAACAGGAACAAGTTGCAGTCACAGGCTGACGACATGTCATTTGCATAAATTAGGAAGAGTAGCGGTCCTAGTATGCTTCCTTGTGGAACACCACAGCTCACTGTGAGGGGGGGGGGGATAGAGTACCGTTAACCTCTACCATCTGTTCTCTCCCCTCCAGGTAGGATTGCATCCAGCTCACTGATAAGCTATCAAAACCAATTGCTTTTAGCTTGTCCATTAGAATGGAGTGATTGACAGTGTCGAAGGCCTTTTGTAGGTCCAGCATGACCATGCCGCAGTATTTCAATGCCCATGCTATTCAAGCTAGTGGCTATTCTTATTCCATGCTGTTCAAGCTAGTAGCTATTCTTATTCCATGCTATTCAAGCTAGTGGCTATTCTTATTCCATGCTATTCAAGCTAGTTGCTATTCTTATTCCATGCTATTCAAGCTAGTGGCTATTCTTATTCCATGCTATTCAAGCTAGTGGCTATACTTATTCCATGCTGTTCAAGCTAGTGGCCATTCTTATTCCATGCTATTCAAGCTAGTGGCTATTATTATTCCATGCTGTTCAAGCTAGTGGCTATTCTTATTCCATGCTATTCAAGCTAGTTGCTATTCTTATTCCATGCTATTCAAGCTAGTGGCTATTATTATTTCATGCTATTCAAGCTAGTGGCTATTCTTATTCCATGCTGTTCAAGCTAGTGGCTATTCTTATTCCATGCTGTTCAAGCTAGTGGTTATTCTTATTACATGCTGTTCAAGCTAGTGGCTATTCTTATTCCATGCTATTCAAGCTAGTTGCTATTCTTATTCCATGCTATTCAAGCTAGTGGCTATTCTTATTCCATGCTGTTCAAGCTAGTGGCTATTCTTATTCCATGCTGTTCAAGCTAGTTGCTATTCTTATTCCATGCTATTCAAGCTAGTGGCTATTCTTATTCCATGCTGTTCAAGCTAGTGGCTATTCTTATTCCATGCTGTTCAAGCTAGTGGCTATTCGTATTCCATGCTATTCAAGCTAGTGGCTATTCTTATGCCATGCTGTTCAAGCTAGTGGCTATTCTTATCCCATGCTGTTCAAGCTAGTGGATATTCTTAGTCCATGCTGTTCAAGCTAGTTGCTATTATTATTCCATGCTGTTCAAGCTAGTTGCTATTGGAGTTTCAAAGACAGAGGGGCTCCATGAAGCCGAGGATGATGGCAGATGTCGTTTTCCAACCATGAAAAGTATGAACACACAAATCCATTGTTTATAAAGTCTCATATTATGAAATTTAATGATTTGGTTTATTATAAGACTATGCAAATAATGTACAGAGCTAAAGCAAAGTTACTCCCAGACGGGGTGCAAAGGTTTTATTCAATACATATTTGTAAATTTACAAGCTAAGAAAGGGATTAAAAGGAGGTGTATTTCTATTGTTGGGGTTAACTTGTGGAACAATGTTTCAAGTTTCTTTAATAGTTGTTATACAGAAGTACAGAATATTTTTATACAAAATTCTTCTTTCTGTTACGCTCCAGAGACTGTGCTAGACAAGAGATAAGTATGAAATAAAATAGTATAGCATGTGATAATATAAGTAAAAATAGAATATGCAATACTAATGCAAAGCAGAAATGGGATGAGGTACAATTTAGGTACAATTTACAGTAAGGTGTACTGAGGTATGTGTTGTAGTGCAAATCCTTTATCAATAAATATAAAGTGTGTTTAGGTGTTCTAAAGTGTGGAGAGTGGGTGCTGCAGTGTGTTGTTTGTTTAAAGTGAGTGTGTGTGTGTGGATGTGTGTGGGGCGACAGTGGCTCAGGAGGTAGAGCAGTCGTCTGGCAATCCGGAGGTACCGGTTCGATTCCCGCTCCTCCTGGGCAGTATGTCGATGTGTCCTTGAGCAAGACACTTAACCCCTAATTGCTCCCGATGAGCAGGTTGGCACCTTGCATGGTTGCCTCCGCCATCGGTGTGTGAATGGGTAATATGTAAGTAACAAATTGTAAAGCGCTTTGGATAAAAGCGCTATATAAAAAAGCAGCCATTTACCATTTACCATTTGTTGTGAGTGCATTTGATGGTTGTTGCATAGTGTTATTGTTCGTTGAGCAACCTGATGGCCTGGGGATAGAAGCTTCTTCTGAGTCTTTCTGTGCTTGCCATGAGACTCCGGTATCGCTTGCCTGACCGCAGCAGTTCAAAGAGGCAGTTGTTTGGGTGGCTGAAGTCCTTGATAATTATCTTAGCCTTACCCTTGCACCGCTTGTTGTAAATGTTCTGGAGAGTGGAAAGCCCCCCTCCAATTGTGCATTCGGCTGAACATGCCACTCTCTGTAGTCTGCTACGGTCTTGTGCGGTGCTATTCCCAAACCAGGAGGTTATATTGCCAGTCAGGATACTCTCTATTGTACATGAGTAGAAGTTCTTAAGGATCTTCTGACTGACTTGGAACTTCCTTAGGCGCCTGACGAAGTAGAGGCGTTGTCGTGCCTTCTTCACAACACTGTCAATGTGTGTGGTCCATGTCAAGTCCTCGGATATGTGGGCTCCGAGGTACTTAAAACTGTTCACTCTCTCAACCGGTGCCCCGTCGATGCTGAGGGGGCTGTAGTCCCTGACCCCCGACCTCCTAAAGTCCACAATCATCTCCTTTTTTTGCTGACGTTCAGGGAGAGGCTGTTCTCCTGGCACCATCCTGTCAGGACCTTGACTTCTTCCAGGTAGGCCCTCTCGTCGTTTGCAGAGATCAGGCCCACCACTACTGTGTCATCAGCAAATTTGATGATTGTGTTGTTGTTCCGCTCAGCCACACAGGCATGTGTGTACAGGGAGTAGAGGAGGGGACTCAGAACACAGCCCTGGGGGGACCCTATGTTGAGGATGATGGATGAGAAGGTGCAGTTGCCTGCTCTCACCACCTGGGGTCTGCCCGTCAGAAAGTCTAAGACCCACTGGCAGAGGTCATAGTTCAAGCCCAGGTCCCTGAGCTTGGCTATGAGTTTGGAGGGGACTATGGTATTGAATGCTGAGCTGTAGTCGATGAATAACATTATCACATAGTTCCCCTGCCTCTTGTCCAGGTGCTGATATACAGTTAAGAATGAGTAATTCGCTTTTTAAGAAAATGGTTTGTAAAGTTATTTTTGAAAACTACAAGGGTGAATAATACTTTTTTTTTTTTTTTTTTTTTTTTTTTTAGAATACTGTTTTGGAGTCTTAATTTTGTTAAGCATATAGGACAGGCATATATAAGCATTATGCTTCAGTCTGTACCTTTTCAGTCACTGTAAAATCAAATATTGTTAAATGATGGTGAATATTGTGTGAGATGACTGAATAAAACTACTACTACTACTACTACTACTACTACTACTACTACTACTACTACTACTACTACTACTACTACTACTACTACTACTACTACTACTACTACTACTACTACTACTACTACTACTACTACTACTACTACTACAGTAACCATTAAATCAAATGTCAGCGATTTCATTGTGTCACTATTAATGGGGTCACTGTTAATGACCCAAATGAAATCACTGGCATTTGTTTTAATGGCTGGATGCTGTTGTCGCCCTAAATCATAGTACTCTCTATGCCACCGCTCATTGGCCACAGCTGTCATTTAACGATGATCAACCGCTTCACTACAATCATCCATTGTTTACAACAAAGCTGAACATTTTATACTATGAATAATACATTAACTAGTCATTTACTCAAATTAACTGACCTAATATAAACATTTGAACGAGACAAAAGTATTATTATTATTATTATTATTATTATTATTATTATTATTATTATTATTATTATTATTATTATTATTATTATTATTATTATTATTATTATTATTATTATTATTATTATTATTATTATTATTATTATTATTATTATTAATAATAATAATAATAATAATAATAATAATAATTATTATTATTATTATTATTATTATTATTATTATTATTATTATTATTATTATTATTATTATTATTATTATTATTATTATTATTATTATTATTATTATTATTATTATTATTATTATTATTATTATTATTATTATTATTATTGTTTGTTACAGTGGAGTTGGGATAAGATGAGATATTCCTTTATTGATCCCCTTGGGAAAAATCGGGTGTCATAGCAGCATGGGAGAGGGGGAGGGGGAAGGTACAGGTATGGACAGGGTAATAGTAAAAAGACATAAATATAGGTAATAGAATTAGATCTGAATATAAAAATAAGACTGATTTGAATTATGAATATATACTAACAGTAAAAGTAAAAGTCATACGTTGTAGTTCGTGCAGGTTTTGATGGTTAAGAGTCAGACACACTTACAGTGGCGAATCCTTATGGAAGCCAACGGAAGCCAGGCCTCCCTATTAAAATATGAATTTTTTTTAAATGTCTCCCTCTTCTCCTTCTCACTCCCTCTAACACACTGTCAGACTCACTGTGCTCACTGCAGCTATAGAGGAGAGGAGGCAGGGGGTAGGTCTCTTTCTCCAGCCTCAACCATGTGATTCATGTATGTAGAGTCCAAAACTGATCCTAGCCAATCAGATTCGAGCTGACTGCCACACCTTAAAAGTTTAAAACGGGGCTGTGAGCAGAATCATGAGTGTGGCATCCCCTCTGCACTCTGCACATTTTTTGCCCTGGAGGCGGGGCAGGTCAGAACGTTTCCACCGGACTACCTAACGTGACAACCATTAGTAGTATCAAACTGTCAATCAAACTGTCTGTCGTCACTCAGTCTACTACAGTGCCATTGTAAGAAAAAACACGTCTGAACGTCATCCCCTCGCAGGATTGATTGATTGAAAATCTTATTAACAGAGCCGGCACGTTCGAATCCTCTATTAGTGTATCTAACATTTAGCACTTTAATAGCAACTTATTTTCGCCAGCGGGACATTTACTGAGGACCAGCAGAGCACACCACTGTGGATATTATGATTTAACAAATCTATCTGTCCAAGAGGAGGACCACATTATTGACCAGGTAAGCACTGAGCAGCCTGACTAACTAACTTTCTAACTAACGTTATCAGGCAAGCTTGTAGACCCTTTCATGACTGCAATGCAAGCCAGGGGCTGGATTACGCAGTCACTTATTCCTCCGTAGTAGCCAGGTTAATGTGCACCATCAAGCACTGCTTAAAAGCTAGCGGTGGGTCCAAAATATATCGGATATAAATGTCAAAGGTACCCAGCGTTCCATTAGGGTTTCACACACAGATGCGGCTGGGTTTGAAAGCTCGGCGTTGCTAATAAACATTTTAAATCATTTTAATAAACGAGTAAAACTGAGGCTGAGCTAGCCTTCGCTAAAATGGCTGCTTCCGCATTTTACAGTAGGAACGCTCTGATGGCTGGGCGCGCCGCGCAACAGACACGTGAATGAATGAATGAATGAATGAATGAATGAATGAATGAATGAAAACTTTATTTAACAGATTGCAGAATGGGTACAATACAGTACGGCTCAATACACACAATGACTCATATGATCTCCTGCTCTACGCAGATGATTTGGCTCTCATGGTGTCAAATAAAAGCAAAACGGATATTGAAAGCAGACTTAGCATGGAGTTAGGGAATGTCAGTCAGTGGCTGTCAGAAAACTGGCTGTTTCTCCATTTAGGTAAAACAGAATCCATTTTATTTACTACCACTAGGAAACAGAAAACACAGGAAGATTTCAAGATACAGTTAGGTAGCTCAGTGGTCACCAGTACCAAATCAGTGGTGTACCCGGAACAAGCTAGTTAGGATAGTCATGCAGCTCCCCACTCATACTCACCTAGACCAGCCCCACTTCAACAGCCTGGGGTGGCTCAGGGTGGAAACAAGAGTATCAATGATAAAGCTATGCCTAGTATATATAATTTATAAAGGGGAGGTGCCAAGCTACCTTCAAAATTACTTTCAGTATGTAAAAAACAACCATAGCCATGAAACCAGAGGTAGAGACACAAACATAGTTCCATTTAGATTTAAACTAATTTCCTACGGCCCCTTCCTTTACTCAGCTGCAGTTCTGTGGAACAGCCTGCCCAGCAGCATTAAACAGGCCCCCGGGTTAACTGGCTTCAAAAAGCATATACGATCATGGCTATCGGCATAGGAAAGAGAGGGTAGCATATTTATTTATTATTCTTTTATCTTCAACTGTATATGCATATTGTATCTTAATGTTTTATGATGCTGTTTTATGTTGATGTTTTATGATGTTGTTTTATGTTGATGTATGTCCTGTTTTTTAATACCAGGGACCATGATGGAAATAAGTACTTGCATTGTATCATGTTTTTATCCCTATATCCCTATAATCCACAATAAAATCAACCAATCAATAACAGATGCTATGCCCATGTTACAGGATGAATACACATTTTCTTACACCCATATAGCTAGTTTTCACCTGACGGAAATTACAGGGCCAGTCCAGTAAAAAATACATTAATCATGTATCATATGTTTAAAATAAATTGCATTTGGTACAATGGTCTTTGTCAACTTTTCCTTCCTCTTGCGGGCTATGTTCCTTATATTAGCAAATTGCATGTAACATTCTCTGTGGTAGCCTTTATTAGCTGGCACATCTGGAATTGGGCTGTTCTCTTGAATGTTACTGTATATGTTTTAACAGCCAATTGTGCAATGTTGCTCTCTGGGCCATCTAAATTAGCCCACTGCAATGAACTGTTAATATATTTCAACCAACTTGTCTGTGAAAATTTTATAATTTTGCTAGGTTCCTTTCCTTGCAAGAATTACACACACACACTCCATCTTTCCCACTGTGAATACTGTACCCCCACCCCCCCATACCAAACGTCTGGCATTGATTGATTGAAAACTTAACAGATTGCAGAATGGGTACAATACAGTACGGCTCAATACACACAATTGTTAAGGGGATGCAGACCAGAGAAATACTTTCGTGAGAGACCAACAAAGTGAGGTATATAATACATTTCGAATCAAATTGTGGTCGGATAGATCTAATGTTAATATCACGTTAAGCTCACCTGACGTCGGTATGGCAGGTGAACGGGGATAAGGTGGTTAGGAAGCGCTCAGGGGCAGACAGAACTGTTTAACACACTGCAAGGGCAGGAAGGATATTTTACACAGAGTTCAATCACCTGTTCATTGTATATCATTATTGCACTTTACTGTTACATTTGCACTCTGGTTGGATGTCAAACTTCTTTAGGTTTTGTGTTGGAGGACATGGCTGAAGACTCTGGCAGGAGCACTCATTCAAGGGTACTACGACTATGCTTGCACCTCATGGTACCAAAGCACCTCAAAGGCGCTAAAAACAAGATTACAAACATCACAAAACAAACTGGTCAGACTTCTACTTGACCTTACCCCTAGAACCCACCTCACCCCTGCCCACTTTGACAACCTAGGATGGCTTAGAGTAGACGACAGAGTACAGAATTTATATAGAGCTTTTATCCAAAGTGCTTTACAACTTATACCTCACATTCACTCACAGATGGCAGAGGTGCCAACCTGCTCATCAGGAGCAATTGGGGGTTAAGCGTCTTGCTCAAGGACACTTTGACACGCTGCCGGGAACATTGGAATGCGGCGCAACCCCCACACACACACCATTGAAATGCTAATTGTCCAGCACCTAGTATTATCTAATCAGATGGCATAGTCTCTACAGGAACAGAGACTGCCTTTGAGCCTACAATGTACTTATCTACTGTGTTAAAACTGATTATATGTGAATTGAATATATGACTATGTATGACACTATGTAAAATGTCATTCATGTGGACCTATACAACAGGCACCAGAGAGTCTGTGTTCTAATCATGTTGAGCTCAGTTGTAATCCAATCCTACCTAGATGACCAATACCTGTTCCCTATTTGGTTTTGTGTCAGTATTGTTTCTCTGATCCTATTTCAGAAGATGCATTTCCATTGGCTAATGGTCGAGATATAAGTCACTTGTTACTTTCTGATCCTGGCAGAACCTAGAATGTCTGCCCGTTGAAATTATGACATTTCAACGTATTGTATACCTGTCTGTAACTTATGCTGATTCACTTTGAATAAAACCATTGAAAGATGTCAGTTCTACCTTTCATTATTGGATATGATTGACCATAACAATTTGGAGATTGAATATAGTCAGATATACGAGTTAAATTGGGTGAAGGCCAGATTGGATTATTTGACAATTTACAAGTGAGGATTATTTCACAATTTGGATGAAATACATTACACTACCAATTGTATTACATCTCATAACTGTTATGGTTTGAAACCGACCCCAATCGCACAACACAAGACAGGTATTAGAGTAAGCCAAAACAGGGCAATATTTATTAAAGAACAAAAGGCGGCACAGTCCCTTTAAGGGAGAACACAAAAAACACTAGAGTCAAGAAATATGGAAACTGCGGCACTGTGCCTTTAAGAGGCGAACAGGCTAAGGGACTAAGGCTAAGGGCCAGGGCTAAGGGCCAGGGCTAAGTATCAGGACCAGGATCAGGGGCACTGGAGAGGGGGACAGGGACAGAGGCCCGGAGAGGCGGGCTGGAGACAGGGACAGAGAACAGGGTTAAGGCCTTGGACAGGGCGAGGGCCAGAGCTACTTACAGGGATGAGGACAGGGTTCCGACGGCGGAGGCCGGGCACGGGGACTGGGGCCCGACGGCGGAGGCCTGGCACGGGGACAGGGGCCCGACGGCAGAGGCCTGGCACGGGGACAGGGGCCCGACGGCGGGGGCCTGGCACGGGGACAGGGACCCGACAGCGGGGGCCGGGCACGGAGACAGGGGCCCGACAGCGGGGCCGGGCACGGAGAACCTCCTCCCGTCCCTACACCGAGTAGGGCTCTGCTGCTCAGGAAGGAATCCTCCTCCTCGGATGCTGCAGACCGGCAGTGCAGAACAAAGGGGGTCCCAGGGGAACAGGATGGGCACACGCTGTCCTCCCGCGGAATCCTAGGGAGCGACGACGAGCCGGGGTCCGAGGGGAACGGGATGAGCACACGCCATCCTCCCGTGGAATAATAGGGAGCGACAGCGAGCCTCACCCCAGGAACGAGGATCACGAAGAGATGGCTTCCTCCCGTGGAATCGGGAGCGATGGCAAGCCGGCTTGACGTCTGGAGTGGGAACACTGGAGACCTCCCGTAGAGAATAGAGAGCGAATGCGGTGTCCCACTCCAGGCAAACGGCGACAGGTGGTGATGGCTGGCACGTCGTCTCACGCCGGAGACGTGGCAGGTGATGGTAACGTACAGAATACAGAACGAACACAGAGTCCAGAACACAGAATGACCCGACAAGGACTGGAGGGGAGTCTGCAACCTAAGTACTATCCCGACCTGATTGCAAACTCCCAACAGGTGCGTGAAGGTAGAGGAACAAGAATGTCCAAGGGTGGGGGCTGGTGAAGAGTAGGAGGCAGAGAAAAGTTCTCGCAAGGGTGGGGGCTGGTGAAGAGAGTAGACAGGGAAAAAAGGTCCAGGGACAGGCGAATCCTCACAGTACCTCCCCCTCCACGGGAGCCACCGGGCGACCCAAAAATCAGATAGCGGGGCAGGGGACATGACAGAGCAACAAACAAAAAAAATGGGCCATGCTAGCAGGGGAAGCTACACCTAAAGTGGGGCTAGCAGAGGGACATGGTAGCTGCCAGGGCATTGCTAGCTACAGGGCCTATGCTAGCTGTACTGCTACATCAACATAGAGGCTGCGCTAGCTGCCGGAGCTAGGCTAGCAGACAGGGCTGGACCAGCAAGAGAACAAGCTAGCTGAAAGGACAGTCCTAGCTGTGGGGAACAGGGTAGCTATCAGGGGAGCTAACGAGGCCAACAGGGGAGCTAACAGGGGAGCTAACAGGGGAGCTAACGAGGCTACCAGGGGAGCTAACAGGGGAGCTAACAGGGGAGCTAACAGGGGAGCTAACAGGGGAGCTAACAGGGGACTCTCTAATACACTGTCTGTGCTGGCTGGGGTCGTCGACTGGTCGGGTCGTACTGTTATGCTTTGAAACCGACCCCAATCGCACAACACAAGACAGGTATTAGAGTAAGCCAAAACAGGGCATTATTTATTAAAGAACAAAAGGCGGCACAGTCCCTTTAAGGGAGAACACAAAAAACACTAGAGTCAAGAAATATGGAAACTGTGGCACTGTGCCTTTAAGAGGCGAACAGGCTAAGGGACTAAGGCTAAGGGCCAGGGCTAAGGGCCAGGGCTAAGTGTCAGGACCAGGATCAGGGGCACTGGAGAGGGGGACAGGGACAGAGGCCCGGAGAGGCGGGCTGGAGACAGGGACAGAGAACAGGGTTAAGGCCTTGGATAGGGCGAGGGCCAGAGCTGCTTACAGGGATGAGGACAGGGTTCCGACGGCGGAGGCCGGGCACGGGGACCGGGGCCCGACGGCGGAGGCCTGGCACGGGGACAGGGGCCCGACGGCGGAGGCCTGGCACGGGGACAGGGGCCCGACGGCGGGGGCCTGGCACGGGGACAGGGACCCGACAGCGGGGGCCGGGCACGGAGACAGGGGCCCGACAGCGGGGCCGGGCACGGAGATCCTCCTCCCGTCCCTACACCGAGTAGGGCTCTGCTGCTCAGGAAGGAATCCTCCTCCTCCTCCTCGGATGCTGCAGATGGGCAGCGCAGAACAAAGGGGGTCCCAGGGGAACGGGATGGGCACACGCCGTCCTCCCGTGGAATACTAGGGAGCGACGACGAGCCGGGGTCCCAGGGGAACGGGATGGGCACACGCCATCCTCCCGTGGAATAATAGGGAGCGACAGCGAGCCTCACCCCAGGAACGAGGATCACGAAGAGACGCCTTCCTCCCGTGGAATCGGGAGCGATGGCGAGCCGGCTTGACGTCTGGAGTGGGAACACTGGAGACCTCCCGTAGAGAATAGAGAGCGAAGGCAGTGTCCCACTCCAGGCAAACGGCGACAGGTGGTGATGGCTGGCACGTCGTCTCACGCCGGAGACGCGGCAGGTGATGGTAACGTACAGAATACAGAAGGAACACAGAGTCCAGAACACAGAACGACCCGACAAGGACTGGAGGGGAGTCTGCAACCTAAGTACTCTCCCGACCTGATTGCAAACTCCCAACAGGTGCGTGAAGGTAGAGGAACAAGAATGTCCAAGGGTGGGGGCTGGTGAAGAGTAGGAGGCAGAGAAAAGTTCTCGCAAGGGTGGGGGCTGGTGAAGAGAGTAGACAGGGAAAAAAGGTCCAGGGACAGGCGAATCCTCACAATAACAATGCACAGCAATATACATGATGCTTAATGCGTATTGTCAGTCAAAACACTCAGTTACCATTTTGTATTAATTAGCTCCACTCTGTCTGCAGCAGGTCTCTCTGCTCATGTAGCGGCATGTCCGTATCAACACTCTATGAACGCCACGCAAAGTGGGCAACATGTTGTTGGCACTATTTGGATTAATGGTTAATACAAACCTACAGCAAATGTATATTTTACTAATTACAATTTATAAAATTGTTGCACTGTTTCTCGATACCAGCATTTACAACGGCTTTTGATATTACTATAAATCATTTGACATCTATTGCTGACTGTTCATACTGTACATTTGTTACAATAAAGATGCAAATAATTGTTATCTCTTGTCCAATCAGAATAATTTTTTTTATTACAAAACATTGAGATATCAAACAGAAAAATAAACAGCCTTAACCCTTTGATGGCGGAAGTGACAATTTTTCAAAGTAAAAGAAAACTGCTTTTTGCGCGACGGATAAATGCAATTTCACGGAGAGAATATGTCTGAATGAACAATCTCCCTCCCAACTTTACCAGCGTATTTAAAATTCACAATAAAGTCTCTCTCAGTCTCGCGCCGTCCCAACGTTGACAGTGGCTCGTCTGTTATCGACACAAAGGCACAGTGATGAATGAGGAAGTCAATAGACCGCCGCCGGTCGACTTTGCGCCTCCTGGCGGCATAAAACAGAACAGCAGCCTGGGTTCCTAATGAATTCCAATGACGTGATATCACCGTGCGCGTGTCGCGGCAAAGCGTCCATGAAAACTAAAGGCTTCATCTGTAACACAACACGGTCTCCACAAGGCTATAAGACCACGTAACACAACAAGGTATTCCACAAGGCTATGATACCATGTAACACAACAAGGTATCCACAAGGCTATAAGACCACATAACACAACAAGGTCTTCCACAAGGCTATGAGACCATGTAACACAACAAGGTCTCCACTAGCCCCTTTCGTGACTGTGATGCACGCCTTGCTTTGAATACACAGTCACTTGCTTGATTGATTGATTGATTGATTGATTGATTGATTGATTGATTGATTGATTGATTGATTGATTGATTGAAAACTTTATTAACAGATTGCAGAATGGGTACAATACAGTACAGCTCAATACACACAATTGTTAAGGGGATGCAGACCAGAGAAAGACTTTCGTCTTGTTTACATCAGGGTCCCCCATTTTCAATTCATCAGGACATATATGACATACATGACATACAGATAGTCAGTACTGCTACATCTATACATTTATGACATACCAGATTTGCAAATACAGTACTGTTTGTGATACAGAAGGAGTCAAGAAAAGGGAGTATATACATTTGACGTAGAAACTGTACATTGGAGGAGGTTGGGTGGGGGGGGGTTGGGTACGTTGGGACATTGACAACCATACTGGGTAATTTACATTGGAGGTGGTTGGGGGGGGGGGGGCACACTGTATAAACAAGCAAAACTGTACATTGAGGGGGGGGGGGGGAGGATATTTACAGGGGCCAGTGTTGAATTGCAGTCTCCCGTAGGTGTCCCTTGAGGGAGGTTTTGAAAGTGGGTAGTGATCCACATTCCTTTACAGCTTTGGGTAGGGCGTTCCACATTGATGTGGCATAATTGCGAAACGTGTTTAGTCCCTTATTTGAGCCGAATCTGGGTTTAACATGATTTGTGGAGCTCCCTCTGGTGTTGTGATCGTGGTATTCACTGACCTTTGGGAAGTATTTTGACATGTACATGGGTACCTTGGTCGTGTAGTGTATCTTGTAGACCAGGCCCATTGCAAGTTGCTGTACTCTGTCGTCTACTCTAAGCCATCCTAGGTTGTCAAAGTGGGCAGGGGTGAGGTGGGTTCTAGGAGCAAGGTCAAGCAGTAGTCTGACCAGTTTGTTTTGATATGTTTGTAATTTTGTTTTTAGCGCCTTTGAGGTGCTTTGGTACCATGAGGTGCAAGCATAGTCGTAGTACCCCTGAATGAGTGCTCCTGCCAGAGTCTTCAGGGTATTCTTGTTTACCAGAGAGGAGATCCGGTACAAGAATCGAGTTCGTTGGTTGACTTTTTTTATTACATTGGATGCCATTTTGTCACAGGAGAGATTAGCCTCTAGGATGGAACCCAGGTAGGTAATTTCATCTTTCCTTGTTACAATATTGTCACCCACTGTAACTGAGAAGCCGTCGGTCTTGCTGAGTTTGTTATTTGAACCGAAGAGAATGGACTCTGTTTTGCCCATGTGTAATGATAGTTTGTTATCAGCGAGCCATATGCAGATTCTGCCTAGTTCCGAGCTGAGGGTTTTTTCAACCTGTAACTTGTTCTTGTCAGAGACCAGCAGGGCTGAGTCGTCCGCAAACAGGAACAAGTTGCAGTCACAAGCTGACGACATGTCATTTGCATAAATTAGGAACAGTAGCGGTCCTAGTATGCTTCCTTGTGGAACACCACAGCTCACTGTGAGGGGGGGGGGATAGGGTACCATTTACCTCCACCATCTGTTCCCTCCCCTCAAGGTAGGATTGCATCCAGCTCACTGATAGACTATCAAAACCAATTGCTTTTAGCTTGTCAATCAGAATGGAGTGATTCACCGTGTCAAAGGCCTTTTGTAGGTCCAGCATGACCATGCCGCAGTATTTGCCTGCGTCCACCTCTTGTTTTATGTGGTCATTCAAATAGAGAAGGCATGTGTCAGTGGAGTGGGATGTTCTGAAGCCAGATTGGAATTCGTAGATTAGATTTTTTTCCGCTAGGTACTTTTCGACCTGTTCGTAGACTATTTTTTCCATGACTTTCGAGATGGAGGTGAGAATAGAAACAGGGCGGTAGTTGCCTGGGTCTAATTTGCTGCCCTTTTTGTGCAGAGGGGTCACCCTCGCAATTTTGAAGTCCTTGGGGACATGTCCCTGTTTTATGGAGAGGTTTATTATGTGTGTGATGATTGGGATGATGGCGGCTGCTGAGTCTCTGAGGAATTTGGAGGGGATGTTGTCATGGCCAGTGGCCTTGTTAGGTTGGAGGGCGCTCAGTTTATTGAGTACCTCATCTGTTGTTACCATTTCCAGCTTGAAGTCGTCCTTGCGGACCCCTAGGTTTTTGTAGTAAGCTACTATGTGTTCTACCCCATAAAGCCCTGAGTGGGAGGGTAGTTTGTTTACCAGTGTTGTGGCTATGTTTGTGAAGAAAATGTTTAAGTAATTGGCTACATCCAGCTTGTCTGTGATGAGCGTGTTGTCCGTTTTTATGTTTATGTTTGAGAATCTGGTTTTAAGTTTTTTACTGCATCCTAGTTGATTATTGAGTAATTTCCAAAGTTCACGTGGTTTGTTTTTGTTTTCCTCAGTTTTGTCATTGATGAAATTCTTTTTTGCAGTTTTGATCATGGAGTTTACGTCGTTTCTTAGTCTGTTTCTTTCTAGTTTGAGTTCAGTCACGTGGGCTTGGAGTTCACTGCTCGTGCTTTTAGTAAGCTTTGACTGACTTTTACGAAACTTTTTTGTCTCTGGTTTTCATAGCGGCCAGTATTTCGGAGTGCATCCACGGCTCCGCGCGATTTTTTACCCTGGTGGTTCTTAGGGGGGCCATGTCGTTTAGTATTGTTGAGAATTTGGTTTTGAAACCAAGCCATGTTTCTTCAGCCAGTGTACCATTGAGTTCATCTGACCAGTCCAGACTCTCCAGTTCAAGGTTGAAGGCCTCGCTAGAGTAGGTTTTGAGGTCTCTAGATGTGACTGTTTTGTGGCAGCCAGCCTTTTGTTTTAGTTTTTTTCGGGTACAGAATATCATATAATGATCACTTAACCCGCATGCTATAACCCCTTTATTGGAGATCTTGGACTTGTCGGAGGTCAGAATGAGGTCAATGGTAGTCTGAGTTGATTCACATACACGTGTGGGTTGGGTGATTAGCTGACTGAGGCCGTGTAGATCACAAAACCTACTGAATGACTTGAAGACGGGTGCATCTTTTCGTTGCATATCCGTGTTCCAGTCTCCAATAAGAATTTTGTCTACATCCTCAACTCCAGCTAAACACCCATCCAGTGTATCATAAAAGCCACTATGATCTGGCGGCCTGTAGACTGTGCCAACCAGTAGGGATTTCGCCCTTTCGAATAGGATTTCCACCCATACAGTTTCAATTGATTTATGATTCAGGTCATTTCTGTTTATGAATTTGGTGTCCTTGTGTATGTACATACAGACACCACCTCCATGTTTGTTCCTATCATTCCTGATTATTGAGTAGTTCTCAATCTCTATCTCTGGATCTTTTACAGAATCGTCAAGCTTAGTTTCTGAGAAGCACAGTATGTTTGCCTTACCATTTATGAATAATTGTTTGATTTCATCCAATTTGTTTTTTAAGCTGTTAATGTTAATGTGAAAAATGTTCAGTCCATTGGCGTTGGTTATTTCATTGATGTTGGCAGGTTCGAAGTATTGTTCGTTTGTGATCTGTTCCTCTGTGTGGGGCTGGGGGGCTTTGTTGTTGTGGGTGGGAAGGGGGGAGGGGGGGGTCGTGTCCCGCTCTGTGCTGGAACAACAAAGAAGGGGGGAGGGGGGGGTCGGGTCCCGCGCCGTGCTGGAACAACAAAGGACTCGTTCCTGGATGTTTTCGTTGTTAGCTCCGCTGGCTAGCCGGCTATCGGGCGTTGAGATGTTTAAATCCCGCGTCGAGATGGTCGTCATGGTTTCGACCCTCGGTTCACCTCCTCTCGTCTCTGCCTCACGTGTGCTCGTCTGCTGCGGCGTCATTGGGGAAGCGTTGCCGTCCGCGCAGTGGATGTTGCCACAGGTCGAGTTGTTGATGTTGTTGTTGGTCGCGATGGAAACCTCCCTCGCTTCTTGCGCTGCCAGACCAAGTCTTCTCGCCTGAGTTCTGGTCAAGACCGGGCCTGGGTTTAAATGAATGTCTCCCAAGAGTAGCAGGATAAGGGGAAAAAAGGTCTTTCGGTCCATTCTGCCATTCGGGGGTCTGTTCTTTCTTTCAGGATTGGCCGTTAATGTTGCGTGAACGGTCGCTGTCCCCACAGCCAGGTGCTTATGCTCCGTGCCGTTTTGGA
>NW_028172950.1:0-12280 GCF_963971535.1 Notolepis coatsorum | reverse complement strand
GCACTGGAGGCAGCCGCCGATGAGTCACTCTGAGTCTGAATCACTAGAGGTCACTAGAGGTGAATCACTAGAGTCACTAGAGGTCACTAGAGGTGAATCACTAGAGGTCACTAGAGGTGAATCACTAGAGGTCACTAGAGGTGAATCACTAGAGGTCACTAGAGGTCACTAGAGGTGAATCACTAGAGGTCACTAGAGGTCACTAGAGGTGAATCACTAGAGGTCACTAGAGGTGAATCACTAGAGGTCACTAGAGGTCACTAGAGGTGAAACCCTGGAGGCGCCTCAAGACGTTTCAAAGCTTCTCTTCAGAAACAGCGGCTCGGAGGCGATCCTCCTCTGCCAGGCAGTATCTCTGCTCTGAGTGTGTAGCAGCGATAGATTGCACACTGTGATGTGTGTGTGTGTGCGTGTGTGTGTGTGTGTGTGCTTGTGTGTGTGTGTGTGTGTGTGTGTGTGTGTGCGTGTGCGTGCGTGTGTGTGTGCGTGTGCGCTCCCTGAGCATCTGTCAGTGGCAGGGTATTGTCATCGGCACACACAGCTTTTTTTGCATTGTCATCGCTACACCAGGTGCACGCTCCTGTGTGTGTGTGTGTGTGTGTGTGTGTGTGTGTGTGTGTGTGTGTGTGTGTGTGTGTGTCAGCTTAAAGGGGAAAATCCACCCTAAAACTGAATTTACATTGTGTGCTATTCCAGTGATCTTGGACAGTTCAGCCAATACCTATAAACACACCGACCGTCGTTAACCAGTCTCTGGAAATCAGAGCGTCGATTAGGGATGGGTATCGTTAGGATTTTATCGATACTACTACTCTTATCGATACTGCTTAACGGTTCGGTACTTTATCGATACTCTTATCGGTTCTTTTTGGTTCTTTTTTTGCAAGAAAAAAAGACAATTAATTAAGAACAGAATCAACATTGCTTTATTATTTATAAATACAACTTTATAAATAAGTATTATAAATAAATATAATTTCTTCAGCAACAGCAATGTTCTTTTATATAACTTTATAAATAAATATAATAAATTAATATAATTTCTTCAGCAACAGCAGCAACAATGTTTTAAATGTGTCTGACTCTGAATTATAGACTTTTTATAATAAACAACAAATGCAAAAGGCTAACAGAACTGTGACACTCGTTCACCCTATCCTCTGTCATCCTTCCTCTAGCTGCTAGGGAGAAAGGACTTTGGGTGGTGGAGGGAGGTAGAGGAGGAGGATGTGTGGTGGCCCTGGGCTCACTGGCCTGGGACATAGTGGCTGACGCCTCAGCTTGACGATCTATAAAAAGTTTAGATTGTAGTATTTGTAGCTAAACAATTGTTTTGTTTATTAGCCTATTTGTAATAATTCGTTATTAGCCTAGGCAACTCCGTATCTTGGCTTACGGTTACGGCTGCAGTGGATGCAGATGGAACACTGCGCGCAAGGCAGTCGAATACGCGCATTTCTGCACACTAATATCATGTTTTGCCAACAGATGTTTTGATAAATTGATTTGCTCGTATTGCCACCCTTACTGGCAAATGTTTTGTTGCACTTGTGGCAACGTGCATTGTCGGCATTGACCCTTGTAAAGTATATCCATACTTTAGAACGCTTCGCTCTATCCGCCATGATCACGACTCAGTGCATGCAGAGCTGCTGTCTGTGTGCAGAGCGCTATAGCACGGGGCGTCGGGGACACTTTCATTAAGGAGTACCCGTATGTAGGACCCGTATGTCTATGTGTAGCACTAGCGAGCGACTCGCGAGGAGACTCGCTGGCTGCGGCTCGCTTCTCGTGCAGAGACAGAGAGAGGATCGTTCGCAACTTTTAAATAATAATAATAATAATAATTTCTCTAGAGTATCGATAGCAGTACCGAGGACGTCAGAGCTTATAAATACTCCGGTATTTTCTAATATAGAACCGGTTCCCGTTTAAAACCGGGGTCCGGGGGGCATCCCTAGCGTCGATACATGAATCAGTCAGTCAGTCAGTCAGTCAGTCAGTCAGTCAGTCAGTCAGTCAGTCAGTCAGTCAGTCAGTCAGTCAGTCATCAGTCATCAGTCATCAGTCAGTCAGTCAGTCAGTGTCCACAGGGGTGCCTTTAAGTTGCTAATACAACAGTGGATTTGAAGGACATAGTAATTACCGCACAGACCCACCATTACCTAGCAGTGAGCCAAACGCATGTTTTATTAAAAGCACAAATTAGCCACTGTGTGATTCATGTTAAACGTCTCACCCTTTACCCCGAAGCTAATCAGAGAGAGCCAAGTCATGTGGGTAAAACATATTAACTGCTGGGCCCAACTCTGTCTGTCTGTCTGTCTGTCTGTGCGTGCGTGCGTGTGTGGGTGTGGGTGTGTGCCTGTGTGTGTGTTGTCTCTCTTCATTGTGAGTGTACCCTTGAGTTGAACCCAGCAGCCCTGACTCAGTTATCTCACCAGACCAGGAATCCTCCGTATCTTCATCCTGAAAACAAGCTTCAAGGCCACAGTTCACTTCTACTGTATGATGAAAAAAACACTTGGAATTCCATTTTTTTTTAAATTTATTTAGAGAGAGAGAGAGAGACTACACAGAGAGAGAGAGACTACACAGAGAGAGAGAGAGAGAGAGAGAGAGAGACTCCACACAGAGAGAGAGAGACTCTACAGAGAGAGAGAGAGAGAGAGAGAGAGAGAGAGAGAGAGAGAGAGAGAGAGAGAGAGAGAGAGAGAGAGACTACACAGAGACTACACAGAGAGAGAGAGAGAGAGAGAGAGAGAGAGAGAGAGAGAGAGAGAGAGAGAGAGAGAGAGAGAGAGACTCCACACAGAGAGAGAGGGTGAGCTGAGGAGATGATTGTGGACTTTAGGAGGTCGGGGGTCAGGGACTACAGCCCCCTCAGCATCGACGGAGCACCGGTTGAGAGAGTGAACAGTTTTAAGTACCTCCGAGTCCACATATCCGAGGACTTGACATGGACCACACACATTGACAGTGTTGTGAAGAAGGCACGACAACGCCTCTACTTCCTCAGGCGCCTAAGGAAGTTCCAAGTCAGTCAGAAGCTCCTTAAGAACTTCTACTCTATGCACAATAGAGAGCATCCTGACTGGCAATATCACGTCCTGGTTTGTGAATAGCACCGCACAAGACCGTAGCAGACTACAGAGAGTGGCCCGTTCAGCCGAACGCACAATTGGAGGGGGGCTTCCCACTCTCCAAGACATTTACAACAAGCGGTGCATGGGCAAGGTGAAGAGAATAATCAAAGACTCCAGCCACCCAAACAACTGCCTCTTTGAACTGCTGCGGTCAGGCAAGCGATACCGGAGTCTCATGGCAAGCACAGAGAGACTCAGAAGGAGCTTCTATCCCCAGGCCATCAGGATGCTCAACGACAATAAACACTATGTAACAAACCATCAAATACACTCACAGCACACACATCCACACTGTTAGATTCTGATCAATCTGGCCAGTATCACGTCTTCTTGTGTTATCCTCTCTCCATCCAATTCCTCTGCGTTGTGTAATTTTAATGGTCCTGACGTCTCATATACTGGCTGATAATAATCCTTATCTCTCCCCGTTAGTGTGATCCGCAAACCATAATAATTCTCCACCTTCGTAAGAATTTGACACTTTGACACAGCGTAATACCTTACAAGGAGAAGAGTTGTTTATTGATATAAACAGAAGCCTCAGCCCAGATGTTATCCGATTGTATTTTCATTGCTATCGTCTCTGCTGTTATTCAGTCCAATAGTGGTCAGGCCTGGTCGTTAGCCCGAACCCTCCTCGTGTTAGCCGAAGCTAATGATGATGTGTCATTCTTCCCCCCCCCCCCCCCCCCCCCCCTCTTCGTGATGAGAGGAGAGAGTCTCTTGGTCTCTTCCCTCCTGTGGGATTTGTTTCTTTGGTCTGGCTTACACCCGGAACACACTGTTCGACTTATAGATCTTCGTCATAGCAACGACGGCCCCCGCCCCTCTCCTGGTTGTCATGCGACGCTGTCATGACAACTGCTAATAACCTTTCACACATTTCAAAACGCAGTTTCTACTGTTTCTTTAAGGATGTCACCCCTCTCCCTCGCTCTGTGGGCCCACACTCGCTCTTATCAATGTTGTGTCTTAGATCGGAATGTCAACATCCCCTGCTCAGTGTGCTGCTATTCAGTCACCCTGCTCTACTGAACCACCGTCTCCTGCCTCCACCGTCAGCATGCACTTCGACCTTGGCACCGTTACATGCTACCATCTCCCCCCAATCTATACATCACATACATTGAATAAACCCCGTTTCTCTCAACACGCACACACTCACTTTAAATAAACAACACACTGTAGCACCCACTTTACCCACTTAGACACTAACACACACTTTATATGTATACTTTATATTATATATTTATATATTTGGCATCAATCCCGTGCACCTCAGTGCACCTCACCACCACAAGGTGGCACCACAAGCTAAGCTATACCACAAGCTCACCATTCTACACTGTACTGTATAGTAGCTGACTGTATAGACTGTACAGAAGTATAGACTGTACATATACTGTACATATACTGTATATATGTATATTGAATTTTTTTTTTGCTTACACTTGTTTACGTACTTGACTTTCTATTTTATACTTATATTATACTATTTTACACTACTATCTTGTTATTTTCATCTAGCACACTCTCAGGAGCAAAACAGAAAGAAGCTTTTCATGCAAAAGTATTCTGTATTTCTGACAACTAATAAAGAAACTTGAACTTGAGCTGTCTGTCAGGTGTGATGGCGACGTCATTCTTCCCTACAGAGCTCAGCTTCAGGACCACCTCTCTCTCTCTCTCTCTCTCTCTCTCTCTCTCTCTCTCTCTCTCTCTCTCTCTCTCTATCTCTATCTCTCTCTCACTCTCTCTCTCTCTCTCTCACTCTCTCTCTCTCTCCTCTCTCACTCTCTCTCTCTCACTCTCTCTCTCACTCTCGCTCTCTCTCTCTCACTCTCACTCTCTCTCTCTCTCTCTCTCACTCACTCTCTCTCTCTCTCTCTCACTCACACACACCACAGAGTCACACCTGCCCATGTAGACAGACGGACAGAAACACCTTTCAGGAACTAACACACACACACACACACACACACACACACACACACACACACACACACACACACACACACACACTAACCCACACACACACACACACACACACACACACACACACACACACACACACTCACACACACACACTCACACGCACACACACACACTCACACACACACACAACACACACACACACACTCACACACACACACACCTCACACACACACACTCACACACACACACTCACACACACACACTCACACACACACACACACACACACACACACACACACACACTCACCTTGGTTTGTTGGCGTTCCGCCTGGCTGCTCAGTGCTGCATTAGACCTTGATTAGTTCTGACAGCTCTCAGGCTTTTGGCTGACATCATTCTATTGGAGTGGATGGAGCTAAACGGAGCTCAGCACGTATGTGTGTGTGTGTGTGTGTGCGTGCGTGAGCGTGAGTGTGTGTGTGTGTGTGTGCGTGTGTGTGTATGTTCAAGTTCATGTTGCTTTTATTTATTTGTCACGTATAAAGTACATGTACATATTACAGTGAAATGTTTGGTTCATATTACACATACAGCCTCATTATAGGAATATTCCACAATTATTACATTTGGTAGTAATAATGGCACACATAAATTCATGTGCATTTGTTGATACATGCAGGACTGGTCTTGAGACAGATGTATGTGTATGTGTGTGCATGCGTGCGTGCGTGTGCGTGCGTGCATGCGTCTGTGTGTGCGCGCGTGTGTGTGTGTATGCGTGCGTGCGTGTGTGCATGTGCGCGCATGTGTGTAGTGTACCAGACCTCTGCCATGTCTTGGTAATAACCGCATGACCGTCGGTGGCCTCAATCACAAACAGAATAAACTGGCATTTGTACCTGTTGGAAAATCTCAAAATAGCACAGAGTGTCAAAATGTACTTCAAATCAATATACAGCCTTCAGAGAGGAGTGTGTGTGTGTGTGTGTGTGTGTGTGTGTCTTCTCTTCTTTCTACTTCCACATCTCCTCTCCTCCCTCTTCTCCTCTTCTTTCTACTTCCACACCTCCTCTCCTCCTCCTTCTCCTCTTCTTTCTACTTCCACACCTCCTCTCCTCCCTCTTCTCCTCCTCTTTCTACTTCCACACCTCCTCTCCTCCCTCTTCTCCTCTTCTTTCTACTTCCACACCTCCTCTCATCCTCCTTCTCCTCTTCTTTCTACTTCCACACCTCCTCTCCTCCCTCTTCTCCTCTTCTTTCTACTTCCACACCTCCCCTCCTCCCTCTTCTCCTCCTCCTCTTTCTGCCTCTACATCTTCTCTCATCCTCCTCTTTGTGCTTCTACATCTCATCCTCCCCCCTCCTCCTTGCTCTTCTTTTTCTCCTCCCCTGTCCTCACCGCTCTTCTCCTTCTCCTCCCCCCTCCTCTTTCTCACCTCCTCCCCTCCTCCTCCCCCTCCTCCCTCTCTTCCACTTCCCCTCGTCTCCTCTCGGTACAGCATCACCTTCACGACCTGACCTCTCTGCCCACTTCTTCTCTCCTCTCCTCCTTCCTGTCTCTCTCTTTCCTTTCCACCACATCTCTTTGTCTTTCCTTCCTGACCTTTCTCTCCCTCCATCTCCCCCCCTCTCTCTCCTCCAGTAAGTATAGTCTAGCAGGGATCTATATTGGATGATGTTATCGCTCTCTCTCTCTCTCTCTCTCTCTCTCTCTCTCTCTCTCTCTCTCTCTCTCTCTCTCTCTCTCTCTCTCTCTCTCTCTCTATGTCTCTCTGTGTCTCTCTCACTGTCTCTCTCTCTCTCCCTCTCTCTGTTTCTCTCTCTGTCTCTCTCTCTCTCTCACTCTCTCTCTCTCTCTGTTTCTCTCTCTGTCTCTCTCTCTGTCTCTCTCTCTCTCTCTCTCTCTGTCTCTCTCACTCCAAGCAGAGGAGCATCAGGAGAGAGGAGAGCCTGGCCTCTCATTTGCATCTTTTGTTCAGTGCAGAATACAATAGGACCTGATCAGCATACAGTAATTAGGTATCGCGTGTGGGGGGGGGGGGGGACTTTATTTAGTGTTACTAGCAGGGGGTTACGCAAAAAACACATTTCAATTAAGGCTGAGACGATATGCCATTTGGAAGAATCGATAAATCGGTAGGGATGTTCGATATTGGCTTTTTTACCGATATCCGATATACCGATATTGTCCAACTCTTAATTTTTTTCGATACCGCTATGTGCGATTTTAAAAACTCTTTAACCTGGCGGCTACGTGGCGTAGTGGGCAAGGCGCTCGCCACGAATGCTGGAGACGCTGGGCTTGCCTGTTCGAGCCCAGCGCTCCACATTGCTTTCAGTTTAGCTGGTCGTTCATACTAATACACATTGGCCGTATTAGGGGGTGGGAAACTGATGGGTGGGGATCGGGCGTTGTGGACAGCGACTCCTACAGGTCGGTTGGTGCGCCTGCGCAGTAGAATCAGGAAGTGTCGGGGGCAGCGTGAGCCTCCCACGCGTTACTCCTCGCCACTGAGAGATCGAGCTGCGCAGGTGAAAAGATGCGACTGCTGTTACCTCAAGTACCGGAGGGGACTTGTGCTATGTATGACTTAGTCCACATTGCAGCCGGCTTGTGGGAGGCAAGAAACAGCGTTCGTGACAGGGGAGGGTTGAATTGGATGATACGAAATTGGGATGGGAGAAAATATAGAAAATGGGAGAAAAAGTGGACCAAAAAAAAAAAACTCTTTAACCTCTAATTCCGTCACAGCACATTTGTCGGCGTCACGAGGTGTTATTGTCTCGCTAAAATGGACGCTGTTTGATTGACACACCGCTTTACCTATTACCTGCTTCCAATCGCGGGTTATATAAGAGCAAACGGCCAACGAGCGTCAGTTTTGAAAAAGTGACCACCGCCGGTGAACCTTTATTCCAGAGTGTTCAAACCTCTGTAACTCTATGGCAGTAGCACTCAGAGTGATTATTCCTTTTTATAATTTTTTATTATCTTTTCCCCCCTCCTTTTTCCGTTTTTCTCCCATCCCAATGTTAGTCGTTATGCCAATTCCCAATCCCCTTCCTGGTTGTTGCGCACTCTACCCCCTACCGTCGGTCTGGGAGGGCGGAGACTATCACATGCTTCCTCCGACACATGTGTACCCAGCCCACCGCTTCTTTTCACCTGGCAGCGCGGACTCTCACTGGGGGAGTGTAACGTGTGGAAGGATCACACTACCTCCCCCAGATCCTTCCCTTGCTGTGCAGGCGCCCCGACCGAACTGTAGGAGTCGCTGTTTTACAACGACCAGGACCCACCCCACCGGCTTCCCACCCTCTGACACTGCCAATTGTGTTAGTGTGGACAGCCGACCAAGCCGGAGGCACCGCAGCTGGATTCGATCCCACTGTCTCTGCGGTGGTAGACAGACGCTTAGTCCGCTGCGCTACCCGGCCGCCCAAGAGTGATTATTCCTGTTGTGGAAGACCATTCAGAGTGTTTCCTTTCAGAAGAGGCCAGACTTATGCACCTGCTACAAATGGTTCCAGAATAGCGAGCAATTTACTTTATGTTGGATTGGGTGGCCATGTTGTGCATCAGAAAAAAAGTCCGGTCCGGGGTTTTCCCATCTCTGGCAAGCAGTATCGTGTTACCAGATTGACTGAGGACCCTCAGAGCAGCGTTGATTATGTGTTTCGGACTATAACGTTGGATCAATAAACGTGATCAATATTTGGAATGGCGATCAGGAATTGGATTAATCTTTTTGCAGAACATCTGATGTGAGGTAAGGACTCTATTTTACCAGTATTGGGTTAATCAGATGTTTTTTTCTCAGCCATCGCAGCGTGTCTGTGTGTGTGTGTGTGTGTGTGTGTGTGTGTGTGTGTGTATGTATGACGTTAGCGCTGACCAGGTCATGGATAATAGATTTTTCAGCCCGCTTCTCTAGCGTGCATAAGTACACGATAATCTAGCGTTTATTTGAAAACTATTCATAAATCAGCCAAAAAATTACAACGTGTTTTGTGTATTCCACTAAAGGGCTATTATCGCGGAATTTCTCTGAAATTACTAGAACTCTCCGAAACTATACTCGTGTTCAAAACGGTATGAAACGGAAATGCACCAATGAAAAAACAATCCGTTTCGCACATGTTGACTGCAAGCAAGTCATTGATAAGCGAGGGGTGTTTTCCATAGCCATAATTTAAGATATAGTTTAAGCGTTCGCAAATATCCCCTTACCTCCCATTGACTAAAGCGCTGGCACGGAAGGGGTTATCTGGGCATAGGGGCGTGGCTCTCAATGTGTTAAGATGCACCGTGATGACTAAATAGAAACCTCTCATCACAAAGTGACTCGTATCAAATGAAGATTACGTACAGTAGGGCTGTACAGTGAATGTTATCAAGTAAATACTCACCTTGTCTTACAGTAAGGTCGGTGAAGGTCGGTGAAGGTCCCCAGAGTTTGCACTGAATTGGGAAAAATCTGCTTTCAGCTTCTGTAACCCGAGAAACATGGAATGTTTTGCAAAGCACTTTAAACTCAATTCATTGGTTGTTCACTGCTACTACTGTTATTACTTTGCACTTTGTTCTATGTTCTATTAATATGACTACCTATCCTACCTGTACCCCCCCCCCATGCTGCCATGACCCTTGACCTGTCCCCAAGGGGAGGATTGATAAAGGATCACTCGACTTGACTACAGACTACAGAAGACAAAAGATCACACCGTAATAACTTTAATGTTTTTCAATGATTCAGTGCGTTGCGTGGCGGTGGTGCATATCTGGTGCCCTGACCTCTGACCCCTGACCTGTCCTCTGCCCGGCTGGTTCCGTCCCGCTGGTGTCTCACAGGAGCCCCTGGTCCGGTTCATTCAGTTGATCAGAGACTTTGACTTTTTAAACAGCATTTTTAATGAGATTTTCGCTCTCTTTCCCCCCCCCCACTCTCTCTCTCTCTCTCTCTCCCCCTCCCTCTCTTCCCTGTCACTATCCTCTCTCCCCAACCACCCCCCTCTCTCTCTCTCTCTCTCTCTCTCTCTCTCTCCCCCTCCCTCTCTTCCCTGTCACTATCCTTCCCCCCCTTCCCTTCCCCTCTCTTTCTCTCCCCCCCCTCTCTCCCCCCCCCCCTTCCCTTCCCCTCTCTTTCTCTCCCCCCCCTCTCTCCCCCCCCTCTCTCCCTCTCTCCCCCCCCCTTCCCTTCCCCTCTCTCTCCCTCTCTCCCCCCTCTCTCCCTCTCTCTCAGGGGCGATGCACGAGAGAGAACTGTAAGTACCTGCACCCCCCCGCGCACCTGAAGACCCAGCTGGAGATCAACGGCAGGAACAACCTGATCCAGCAGAAGACCGCGGCGGCCATGTTGGCTCAACAGATGCAGTTCATGATCCCCGGCGCCGCCATGCAGCCTGTGGTCAGTACCCCCCCCTTGAACTCACCCTTTTTTTCTCCGTCTTCTCCAGAGTCGGGCAAGAAGATAGATACCAATTTCCTCTCTGTGCGTTCAGTATAAAGCTATCCGGCTGCGGGCGGCTAGGTGGCGCAGTGGGCAAGGCGCTCGCCACCAACGCAGGAGACGCTGGGTTCGAGCCCAGCTCTCGGCGTTGCTACCAGCTTGGCTGGTCGTTCATACTAATACAATTGGCAGTGTTAGGGGGTGGGAAGCTGATAGGTGGGGATTGGACGTTGTGGATAGCGACTCCTACAGGTCGGTTGGTGCGCCTGCGCAGTAGAATCAGGAAGCGACGGGGGCGGCGTGAGCCTCCCACGCAGACCCCCGACGCTGAGAGATCGTGCTGTGCAGGTGAAAAGATGCGACGGCTGCCTCCTCGAGTACCGGAGGGGACACGTGATGCAAGGCTTCGTCCACATTGCAGCCGGCTTGTGGGAGGCATGGCCTAGCAACGTTCGAGACAGGGGAGGGGAGAATTGGACAATGCGAAATTGGGGACGGGAGAAAAATTGAAAAATGGGGAGAAAAAGTATATATAAAAAAAAAGAAAAAAAAAAGCTATCCGGCTGCAAGCTAACCTAGCTTAGCACAAATGAATGGAAGCGGAGCAGCTATTTTGTTTGCAAAATAAATAGGCTAGTGGTCTGTATCCGCTTGGTCTGTATCCACTTGAATCAACTTGCGAGATTTGCGAGTGCTTAAAATATATCTTAACTTATAGCTATGGGTCTAATACACCCGTCGATTATCAGTGAGTTGCTTCCAGTCAACATGTATGAAACGGATTTTTTTTTCATCAGTACATTTCCGTTTTATACCGTTTTGAATATGAGTATAGTTTTGGTGATTCTTAGTAATTCCAGGAAAAGACGCGATAATAGCCCTTTAGTGGAATACACTAAACACGTTGTAATTTTTCGCCTGATTATCGAATCTTCCTGAAATCAACGCTAGATCATCATTATTATCCTTCCTCATGCAAGAATGAAAAGAGCCCTGGACCGCGGCGCCCCCCCCCCCCCCCCCCCCCCCCCCCCCCCCCCCCCACCTCCTGCACCCAACGGCACACAGCCACATACACACACACACAGACAGCGTCGATCGGGGTAGAAATAATTATCAGATCAACAATCAAATTTATATATAGTGTTCTTACCTTGTCTCTGATGTAATGCAAAAGAAATAATCCAATTATCTGATCGCCATTCCAAATACTGCTTGTGGAGGTCCGTCCCACATTACCGACCGTTACATATGAACGGGCGGGCGGGGGTTACTGTTCCATGCCATCGTTGTTGAGGCCTACCTCGCCTGAGCATTTAAACCCCGCCCGTGCGGCTCTGATCGTCCCAAAAAAGAAACTACACCATTCCCAATGAAGTGCAATACCAGCTGGAAGGCGTAGGTGGTGGTATTTTCCCCTTTTGCGAGCTCAGACCCATTCCCAACGATAACATCAGGCTGGATGGATGAAAATGAATGGATATCGCTAATAAAAGAACTAACGATCAAAACCCGACTATACTCGTGATTGGCGCTGAACGGTCGGCGAGTTAACCCGACTATCATCGGCTCTGGCGTTGAATGAGTTAACAGCCATATACACACCTCACTATGACTGGTCCCAGATCAGCGCTCCCACTTGGAGATGCTTGATAACACGCTTGGCGTGAGTGCCGTACGGCTGGCCTTGGATCTACATCACGTTCAGCACAGGTCGAGTTTAGCCTTTTTCTCTCTTTCATTCCCTCC